>NW_018021094.1:0-1300 GCF_002006095.1 Pseudomyrmex gracilis
CGGCATAAGAAACGGGCTAGCAACTAGGCACGCTTCTCGCGGCTGGCAGTTAGCTATAGCTATAGCTATAGCAAAAGAAAGAGAGCGGTTATATATGTCCGTCTCTCTCTACTGCTCGAAGCTGGCCGAAGCGCCGAGCGCACACATACACGGCTGTTTGCCTGTGTGCGTATCCCCTCCACTTGCTGTTGCATGTTGCTAGCGTCCGCAAACTGGCATCTCTGGCTTGCAATTGCCTGCTCGATCTTCGATTGCTATGCTCTGCAGTCTTCCACGAGCACCGGTCGAGCGCGAGACAGTTACGTGCGTGATGGTAGTGTGCTTTGTTCGTTTTGTTTTGTTTTTTTTTGAGTATTCGTATGTTATTACGGTATTTATCATTTTTGGTTTGGAAAGGAAGAGAATGAGTTCTGGTAAGTGTAAAGCCGCTAATATTTCTATAAATTATATTATAAATTAAATAGAAACGTGACTTTAGTGCATGTTGTTAATATAAAAGTTTGTTTGTTGCAGTCGGAAGTTTGTAGCAGTCGGACATTTTAGAAGTCTCGTCGCGAGAAGACATACAGGAACAGGAAAAAACTGCAACTGAGCAAACGTAAGTGTGTGTGTAATTGTATATTACATATTTTTACAATAATTGTGTTCTATAACAGAATTAATATTATCCAATATTTATATTGTAGAGTGGTGCAGTGCTCGATAGAAAACGCGAATGAAGGCGAGAGAAGTGATAATGAGCAAAACACCCCCTCTGAAGAAAAACGCAAAAGGGGAGGCAAGAATTTAAAATATAGAAACCGAGTGTAAGTTTTTATTATTTGTTTAAATACGTGCACTCACTGTATTTAACATACAGGGTGCGTCGCCAAAATCCGGACAAATTTCAATTTGATATTCCCTCCGTTCAGTACCATTGGCAGATGTCGCGATTGGCATTCAAATAGCTTGACGCATGTACTAAACTACCATAACTTCGAAACAGTCGCAATGTTGAAACCCAGTGCGGAGTACAACCGAAGAGCCGCGATTATCGAAAGTATTCGCNCCGGGCGCTCGGCGACAGAAATCATTCGGTTTTTCGGGTATCCGAGATCGACTGTGTATGATGTCTTCGCAGAATATCGGGAGTCGGAGAAGTCCAAGGAANGTTCTGCAACACCGGCAAGGAAATTTTACTCAAAGGAACGCATTGTCAGGACGCCCGACATCATTCAACGGACTCAGNAGCTGATTTTTGAGGATCCAGGGCAATCGATCCGAAAGTTGTCGGCGGTTGTTGGTGTGAGCGAGAAAAGTA
>NW_018021094.1:8215-9431 GCF_002006095.1 Pseudomyrmex gracilis
GGGGACTACTTTGAAGGGGACAACTTGAATTTTGAAGAATAAACATGTACTTTTCTTTTTATGAATAAATTCCGGTTATTTTTTGATCATGGTAGTATGTCCACGTTTGGACATAGCGTACGCACCGACAAGTCGCTCGTGGACATGTCTGCGTAGTTCCAATGTGCACCACCCGTGGACATTTGCTAGTGTACGGGGCGATTTTGCTATGACAGAAACTCTTATGGCCGTGGCCGCTTTCAGGCTTCTCTCTAATAATACCGATCGTGGTACTTGCTGCGAATGGTACTTTTACTAATGCGAACGTTACCGGCATGAGATACTCTTATTTTGCGGCCCATGGCTTAATTCATCGTACGCACGACTATACTAAGTCTCTACTCTAATACTCTATGGTTAAGGAGCGCTACGTCTAAAGGCGGTGTTTTAAGGAGAATTTTTTCTCAACCAATCAGAACGTTTTTTGGTATTTAAATCGAGTTCCCGAACAAATTTTGGAGAAACACCCACTGGACATTACTAGCAGAGGTCTAAGAAGAGAGAAAACGTAACAAAAAGTTTGACCAATTAGAACGTTTTAAAGACAGCCAATCAAGTGATTTTACGGGTTCTAACCGGTTTCTTAGGTGAGTTTTCGAAAACCAACCACTGGACGTGGTTCACAGGGGTCCGTGGTGTTAAAATCAACGACAATCTGTCCGACCAATCAGGTCGCTTGTTATTAGGAGAACGACCAATCAGATTTTGTCGTGGCGCAAAATGGCTTAATGCTACCCGTAAGCTAGCGGAAACTGGAACGCGTGTTAAAAGCGGTCTTACAAATATAATTAGCGTAAAACTGTACGAGATTACTAACTATAAACTGGTGATTTATAATTATAATTATAAACTAGTAACTGTAAGACGTAATCAAAAGTACTTGACTCTTAAACTTAGGTGATGACACAGTGGTTTTGTCGTAGTTTACCGTCATGCGGACGACGGAGAGTGAAAGATGTCGGGACGTGACAACAGTTACGAAAACTCACACGAGAGTATCGAACAGAAGGAGACTTTCAGGAAGCAGATATCTCAAATTTACAATTTCTAACAACTTCCACAAATTCTCTTCTAGAAGTACAAACTAAGAAATGAATAAGAATAAGATCATACGAGCCGCTTTGCAGGATGTTATGCTGAAATGTTCTATTATATATATGTATACATATATATATAT
>NW_018021094.1:9917-11463 GCF_002006095.1 Pseudomyrmex gracilis
AACTAATTTTAAAATATTGCAAAAAAATACTCCTCAGCCAGGAGTCGAACCTGGAATCTCCGGCTTTCCGGGCCGTCGCCGTCCCTGTTAGGCTACCGTATTAGTAAAAAGTATTTTTTCGCAATATTTTAAAATTAGTTCGGGGGATATTCGGTGTCTTTTATACATGAGATGCAAGTATAGCATCCTGTAAGATTTTAAGAATTGAGATTTCAGGTCAAAAAACACGTGTAAAAATATACATATGAACATATATATATATGTATATATGTACATATATATATAATAAAACATTTCAGCATAACATCCTGCAAAGCGGCTCGTATGATCTTATTCTTCTTCATTTTTTAGTTGTTACTTCAAGAAAGTCTTTAAGTTTTTTTATTAATTGTTCTCTTTCAGAAAATCAAACAATTTTCGTTAGTTCAGAATTAAAATCCAACAGTCATCCAACCGTGATATCCGTAGAAAACATAACTTGTAACATCAGTATTTGGAAACATTTAATACCGATAACAGTACCTTAAACTTTTCTACAACCGGTTCTTTAAAAAGAGGATCCGCGATATAAAACGGACGACGAAAAATCATAATACAAGCCTAAGTTAATAACGGAACAAGTACTATATTCATGCAACGTGCCTAGTTCCGATCCTCGTTATCATACATACATCGCAAAACGCCGCCAGACTTTGTATCCGTTTCACCTTTTATAAACTTTAATTATAAGCCGTTCTTTTGTTAAGTAATTAGTAATATTAAATGTGTAAACCTCATAAGGAAATTGACCAACGGCTAGTTTATTTATCTCCTGCTCTTGATCACCACCAAAAATATAACCTCGGCAAGTGTAGACAAGTGCACGCTAGAGTTCGTGTTTTGACCGGTGAATTGTATTACAATTCATTCGTGTTCGGAGAAATACCTGTTTTTTCTAAGTCATATGCCAAACGGACGATTTTATCACTTACACGATCCAACGCTTTTCCATTATTCGGGCCCCATTTGTTAATGAATTATTTAGAGAATCGTTCAGTTCTGTGCAAAATTATTAGGGACGAGCTACGCGTTTTTACCGACGAACTCCATTGTGAAGATTGTGCCTACGTAACCCATCGTTCTGAACCGTTCAAAACAGTCACTTTTTATCAACGACTTGTTCCTGGTCGCCCTCTTGTGAACTACGTTTCCTGCGTACAGTGTGGCCGTAAGTTGATAGAAATCCGAAACATAGAATCGTGTAGTTTGTGTCAACGACAAGTCGAGTAAATTATGACCTGTAAGTTAGTACGCGGAGCATTCAAGGTCTTGTCAGACCAAATACTTTGCCAAGAGTGGTGTGATATAGTTAGGACATACAAACCTGTGCAGATTTTTCAGTACCACTCAGTAATTACACCACTTTACACCATTGCCGGTCATATAGCATGTGCGCATTGCAGTAAAAAGATAGTCATAACCGGGTGATACTCTATTGACCACAGTACGATTCGACACCGCTCGATTCGACACAGATTTATTCAACACGAAATTATTCGACACGAAA
>NW_018021094.1:11758-13063 GCF_002006095.1 Pseudomyrmex gracilis
GTATCGTACGGTGTCGAATAATTTCGTGTCGAATCGTACGGTGTCGAATAATTTCGTGTCGAATCGTACGGTGTCGAATAAATCTGTGTCCAATAATTTGGTGTCGAATCGATCGGTGTCGAATCGTACTGTGGTCAAACGGAACACGCCCGTCATAACCAAGTCTGTTTTCGAATGCGGCTACTGTGACGGTGAATAGGTTTAATAATTGTTCCCAGGAAACACAAAAGTGCTCTCCGGTCGTAGAGCTTTCCAAAACGACCGCCTCTGTTAATCTTAGGGCGTAACAAGAACTGTACGAGATTGCGTATTCGCGAGGCGATATCCGCCGCGACGAATGACGCCGATCTCTTCCTCACATTGTTACGTCCCGGTCGGTCGCGGCTAAGAAGAAAAACAAGGATTAAAGGAACTTAGTACTCGGACCTTTGACTCGCGGACTTACCGCTATTTTAGGTACATGACCCGGGATAGCCTGCGGTAAGGCACTCGTTGCAAGGAGTTGGAGAGAAATTCTAGGAAAGAATATACCTACACACGATCTCCTGACCACACGACGACGGTTGGGTCGTGCAACCCGTAGAAATCTACACCGTGATAATTAAGATGCTCGACGAAGTGAGAAAACTGTTTGAAGCACTCTGAGCAATCTAACACAGCTCGATGGCGGGTGAGGTTCCTGTAGTAGATCTGACAGCGTCGGACCGCTCGCCGACGTCCTATTTCGAAACCGTGGTTACCGAGAACTCTTCGGATATGTGTAGGAAAGCGTGTGTCGTTACACTGCTTGCACATGATATATGATGGTTTGCACGAATTTGCCGGAGGTCCTAAGTAAAACACTAGAACCTGTCTACAGCGGGTGATCGCGAATTGTCGCATGAAGTCGAGAGACGGGAACGATAACTGTCGGGTGCGATACGAATGTGGTCCACACATAGAAATCCCGGAAAATTAATTGGTATCTGTTTCCCAGAGCTGTCGCGAGCCGCACAAATTACACTCTTCTGCGGGTTTTACTTGAGCGGCGTTTGACCAGCACCGGCTGCACAGAATGAAACCGACTCGGATTGTGCTATTTGTAACTGGGAGATGGTAGTCGATTACTTTGCGCGGTTTGTTCTCGGAAATATCGTCTGTGCAAACAGGGCAATAAACTTCGTCGGTCCATGTTCTGATTATAAAGTGAACGCGCTTGCACAGAAGGGAAATTACACAGTTTGTCCGGAAAGTTCCCGGACTGATTTTTTCTAGCGCGGGTAAGCGGCGCTATCGAGCGGTCAACGCTGGAACTACTTAGTATAG
>NW_018021094.1:15918-29001 GCF_002006095.1 Pseudomyrmex gracilis
TACTAAGTAGTTCCAGCGTTGACCGCTCGATAGCGCCGCTTACCCGCGCTAGAAAAAATCAGTCCGGGAACTTTCCGGACAAACTGTGTACATGCCCCAAATTTATTAACGCGCACTGAACTGTATTATATCTGGAAAAAAATAACAGATTAATACCTTGAGTGGAATGCGCAGGTCAGCGCGTTCCTTCTCTCGGTCGCAAACAAAGCACTTGAGACAACCGTCTAGACGGTCGGCGCCGCTCCGTCAGAGGACGTGGCGTCTTTCAAGCTGGCGATACCCACGCCGAGGGGACGCGGCGATGCCGTGAATAAGGAAGAAAAAGGAAAACGCTTCAAGATGCGCAGGTTAGCGCGTTCCTGGAGCACCAGGGTGATGAAGATGCGTTGTTCAAGCGCTTCCTCTCAGGAATTAGGAACTAAAAATATGCAACGAGAATATATAGAGATGTATATAATACGAGTTACTTGAGGTACAATAAAATAAAGTAAAAGACAACTCGGTTGAAATAATTATGCAACAATATTTAGTATATTCTTAATAAAGCAGTTATTCATATAATAACTACAATAGTTATTAACAAGTCGAGTGCAATTAAGATATTACTCGGACTAGCAATATTTGACATGCTCTTAATAAAACGGTTGGTTATATAACAGCTACAATATTCATTAACGATTCGAGTGCAAATAAGGTATATTACTCGAATGTGGAACGAGTTGTATTTAATTAATATTAGAATAGCAATGGAAAATAAAATATGAAAGTGACTTACTATAAGGCTTCTTCTAAATTCTAACGCAGTGAAAATGAGTATTAGATGGACCCGCTCGTCGAAATGAGAACTTATGAGGTAGACCCGTTGTGCGTCGGGATGTAGAATGAATGACCACTTGGTCAAAATTGGAGAAAGTTCGACCAGCTTCTTCGAGGTCCGGGAGAGAACTGCGCTCGGCTTGGCTCAGAGCGAAGGAGTCGGGCCAGCTCGCTAAGAGAGGCAGTGGAGGGGAGCGGCCGGCGCAGTGTTGGTAGGAAGGGCGCTGAGGCGCGGTTTGAGGTTTAAGCCGTGTTCATGCACATACGGCAGGAAGGATCTAGAAGAAAATTGTCCGGAAAAGAAGATTTCTATTGGTCAGAGCGGATCCAACGGAAATCTTAGTGTTAAGGTGCGTTTTAGGTGCGCATGATGGTTTCTAGTGGTCTTATACGCTACAATATTAAATATACGTGTACTTAAAGGTTATATATATATATATATATATATTGTTGCGAGATGCGGCGCGTGTCGTCCACGCGGTATATGAAGATTTTCAACAATTGATCGCTTGGGCGCTCTTGTTCAGGTAGCAACAGGGTTTGGTGACAGCGAAATTCAAAAGAGTGAGCCGTCGGATTCGGAATCGTCGACAGGCTGGATCATTGGCTCGAGATTTCTTTACGTTTTCCGCGGCTTTTTGTAACGCGTTCTCTAATAAAACTCTAGTGTGGTATACGCGGTGTTCTCTTTTCTTTCCGCGGAGCGCAGTAACTCGGCAGTGACGCGATTAAACGCTGCCGTGAGCGTAATATTTGAGGGCTCGTCCGGGATTGAGTTTGTGAAAGCGGCGGCATGGCTCTAGTGCACTCGCCGCGGAGAACGCGTACTCAGGTTGCGGCTGGAGCGGTGGAGGCATCAACGGCGGCGGCGGCGGCGACGTCCGAGAACAAAACGCTGCGCGCGGTCCTGCAGGAGTTAGAGCAGCTGCGGAAGGAGCATCGGCAGGAAAGAGATTTGCTCCGCCAGAAAGAGCAAAAATTTAGTGATTTTATGCGTCGGAAGGAGGAGGACGTTCGTCGCCTGGAGGAACGGCTTCGTCGCGATGTATCAGGCTAGTCATTTTCAAATCGTTCTCCTGTACGGGCGGGGGAATTATCGGAGATAAAAATTAAGCCGGATGTGTTCGGCGGGAGTGTTTCGTGGCGTGAATTTTTCGCGCAGTTCAAGTTGGTCGCGCGTGCGAACGGATGGAGCGATGCGGCGAAGGCAACGGTTTTGGCCACTAATTTGAGAGGGAAAGCGCGTTCGGTTTTAGAGGGGTTGGAGGGGAGATTCAGCTACGATGAGATTCGCTCAAAATTGGAATCGCGGTACGGGGAGCGGGAGCTTTTTCAAAGTGGTTACGCGCAGTTCACCAACCGAAAGCAGAAGAGCGGAGAAGATCTTGCGGCGCTCGGCGCGGATCTGGAGCGTTTGGTACGTCTCACGTACCCGGAGAGTTCGCACGAAGTTCGCGAGAAAGTCGCTTGCGCGCAATTTATTGCCGCTCTCTCGGATGGCTTCGTAAAGCGTACGTTGCAATTAGAAAATGTGACGTCGTTGAGGACTGCTGTTGGATGGGCAAAGGCAATGAAGGCTATTTAAAAGAATAATTTTGGGGCAAGCAGGGAAGCGCCGTATAATTTTAAGAAAAACGGCAAACGGAAGACGGAGAATGGAACAAAGAGGGAGCGTGAGCAGAAAAGAGATGGTGAGCGAAGAGAGAGGGAGTGTTGGAAGTGTGGAAAGAAGGGGCACTTCCGCTACGAGTGTCCGGCTATTTTGTCGGAAAACAAGGCTTAGTCGAGCTTTCAGGGGTGGGTTCGGCTATGAGATAGGACACCCCGGAAAGGGTATTTTCTGTTAAACAAGTTAGCAATAAAAAAAATAATTTATTTGTTTTTTCCGGTTTTTTGAACGGTAAATCGTGTTAGTTTAAATTTGATACAGGCTCCGATGTGTCGATCGTGAATTTTAATTTTGTAGAGAGGTCGCAGTGTCAGAAGTTGACAAGGAGGCCGAGTTTGAGATATCTTACTGAAGAGAAGGTTCCTGTTGAATTCAGATGTGTGGTTCAAATAGTTGTAGGGGAACATACTTTGAAAATGCCTCTTTATGTAGCGGATATATTCGACGACTAGGTATTCTAGGTCTAGACTTTTTCAGGAAGATAGGGTTGGATAGGATGATAAAGACTCTCATTATTGCTCCCTCGGGTGGAGCGGAGAAGAAGTGCGGTCGGGTGTGTGATGTTGCCATGGGAGTTCTGGTTAGTTTAAAAGAATTTTATGAACAAAATGCAGTCGATTTGGATGAGGCGCAGAGGAGCGTTTTTGCTAAGTTCTTGATCGAATTTCAGGATGTCTTCTCTGATCAGATCGTGACTGGAAACTGTGATGTTTTTTAGCAAGAAATTAATCTGCAAGATCCTCGTCCAATTAAGCAAGCTCCGAGGAGGATTCCATTGGGAATGCGGGGTACGGTGGAGAAAATTCTTCAGGAAATGAAGGACCAAGGGGTCATTGAAGAATCTTTTAGCCCGTGGGTTTCCCCGGCGGTGATTGTAAAAAAAGGACGGGGGTTTAAGATTTTGTGTAGATTATCGCAAGCTTAACGCAGTCACGATCAAAGATTCTTATCCTTTTCCTAGGGTTGACGAACTTCTAGATTAATTGTTTGGGAATGAGTGATTCTCTGCCTTGGATATGAAAAGTGGATATTGGCAGTTAACAATTCGACCAGAGGATAGAGAAAAACTGCTTTTTTAGTAGGCAATGGGTTGTGGCAGTTTACGGTGATGCTTTTCGGTTTGTGCAACGCTCCAGCCACTTTTGAGCGCTCCATGGAGCGTATTCTTCAGCAATTGCTAACCAAGAATTGTTTCGTTTATTTAGATGACGTGTTTTTGGTGAGTCTTTCGAGGAGGAAGTAGCCAATTTGAAGGAAGTTTTTCTGAGGCCTAGGGCAGTTAATTTGAAGCTTAATCCTAATAAATGTAATTTATTTAAAAAGCAGGTGAAATATCTTGGTCATGTGGTTTCGGCCGAAGGGATTTCGACGGATCTAAAAAAAATTGCAGCTGTGGCGAAATTGCCTGTTCCGCAAAATAAGAAACAAGTTCGCAGTTTCCTGGGATTTTGTTCTTATTATCGTAACTTTGTGAAGGGTTTTTTTTTATTGCAAAGCCGTTGTTCGCTTTGACTGAAAACCAGGTTAAGTTTGTTTGGACAGAGCAGTGTCAGGAGGCGTTTGCAAATCTTAAGCAGACGTTGTCTTCTCCTCCTGTGCTTTCTTTTCTTCTTGAAGAAGAAGAGATAATCTTGGATACGGATGCTTCTGGTCATGGTGTTGGTGCGGTTTTATCGCAGGTTCAGCGGGGGACAGAAAGGGTCATCGCTTATTACAGTTGGTTATTGAGTAAGGCTGAGAGGAATTATTGTGTTACTTGGCGTGAGTTATTGGCAATGTTGGATTGAATAAAATTTTTCCATCATTATCTGTATGGGCGGAAAGTTCGAGTTCGCACTGATCATGCTTCACTTAAATGGCTTAAATGGCTTATGTCTTTTAGAAATTTGGAGAGTCAATTAGCTTGTTGGGCGGAAAGGCTTCAGCAGTATGACTTCAAAATAGCTCATCGAAGCGGTCGAGCGCATGGGAACGCGGATGGGTTTTCTAGGCGACCTTGTGCGGAATCTTGCTGCAAGTATTGTTCGAAGGTAGAGGTGAGAGATGCTTTGAAGCAAGAAGAACAGGTAGCTTGAATAGTTTTTGAGGGGGTCGCATCTGAGGAGTGGCGAAAGGATCAGCTGGAAGATCAGGCCGTATCAATTATTTTACTTGGAAAGGAAAATGGTTGTCGTCCTTCTTGGGAAAAAGTTTCTAGGGGCTCTTCTTCGAGAATTTAGTGGTCTTATTGGGTCGCTTTAGTTGTTTCAGATAAAGTTCTGCATAAAAGGTGGTTAGCTCCGAATTTGAAGTCAAGTTTTCTTCAAGTAATTGTTCCTTAGAAGAGGGTTAAGCGAATCTTGGAGAAGACTCATGATGCTTTTTCTGGGAGTCATTTCGAAGTTCATAAAACGTCAGGAAAAATTCGCAAGCGGTTTTATTGGGCTTTATGTAAAAGAGATGTGGAAACTTGGTGTAAATCTTGCAAAGTTTGTATTGAAAAAAAAGGTCCTTCAAACAAGGGTAAGTCTCCGTTGCAGGTTTTTAATGCCGGCGCGCCTTTTGAGAGGTTACAGATGGACATTTTGAGTTCTTTTCCGTCGTCTTCTTCAGGAAATAAATACCTCTTTGTAATTGTGGATTGTTTTTCTAAGTGGGTAGAAGCTTTTCCTGTAAAGAATATTAAAGCGTCGACTGTGGCGGAAGTTTTTGTCAATCAGGTAGTTTCTAGATATGGGGTGCCGTTGGAGTTACATACAAATCAAGGTAAAAATTTTGAATCTCGGCTCTTCTAGGAATTGTCGTGGTTGTTAGGAATGAAAAAAACAAGGATTACTGCTCTTCATCCGCAGTCTGATGGGCAAGGTGAAAGACAACATCAGACGATAATGCAGTATTTATCTAAGTTTGTTGATGAGAATCAGAAGAATTGGGATTGTTGGATTCCTATGTTTTTTTTTGCTTACAGATCTTTTAGGCATGAGGCTACAGAGATTTCGCCTGCCGAATTGAATTTTGGGCGTGATTTGTGTCTGCCGTTAGATTTGTTACGGGGCTCTCCGCCAAATTACTGTTGAAGTTCTTCGGAAGATTATATTCGTGAGTTGGAGTCGAAATTAGAGGAGATCCATCAAGATGTTAGAGAGCGTTTAGAAATAAAATTGAACAAGGCAAAGATGCGATACGATTTGAAAGCTAGGTATGTTCTTTTTGATGTTGGGCAAAAGGTTTGGTTCTTTAATCCTCGCAGAAGCAAGAGGAAAGCTCCTAAATTGCAGAGAAATTGGGAGAGGCCTTACGTGGTCGTTAAGAAATTGAGTGATGTGGTATATTGTATTCGTCGCTCAGATAGGCATAGAAGTAGAGTGGTGCTGACAAGGTTGCTTCGTTTTGCGAAAGGAGGGAGCACGCGTCGGAGTCCCGTGTAGACTAAAGGGGGGTGTATTTTTGGTTTTGTATTTTGGGTATTTGTTTTTTTTTGTGTTAAACGTAGTTACTCGTTTAGTTTTCTTTCTTTTAATTATAACTCCGTTGCTACTTTGAATTTCCGTTTTGTTGTTGGACGTCGGGGAACATCTGCGTCGTGTCCAGTCGTTGCAATATTTTCGTCTTTGAGGCCGTATTAGAAGTCCGCCTTGCTCACGGTTTTGAACATGATTTTTCGTGAATCTTTGGGTAAATGCCGAGGCGGGGACTTGGGGTGTCTTTGTGGACGATTGGTCCACGTGAGTTTCTCCCTCCCCCCTTGTCTACAGTCGGAAGGATTTTGTGGACACAGAAATTACCCCAGAAGGGATTCTCGAGAAGAGTTTCCGGTCAACCAGCTCATATATTCTGAGACAGCAGTCTGGAAGAGAGCGGAAAGGTTGGTTTCTTTTTGATCATCGGGACGATGATCTAGAAGAGAGAGGGGGCAGTGTTGCAAGATGCGGCGCGTGTCGTCCACGCGGTATATAAAGATTTTCAACGATCGATCGCTTGGGTGCTTTTGTTCAGATAGCAACGAGGTTTGTTGACAGCGAAGTTCAAGAGAGTGAGCCGCCGGATTCGGAATCGTCGACAGGCTGGATCATTGAGATTTCTTTACGTTTTCCGCGGCCTTTTGTAACGCGTTCTCTAATAAAACTCTAGTGTGTTATACGCGGTGTTCTCTTTTCTTTCCGCGGAGCGCAGTAACTCGGCGGTGACGCGATTAAACGCTGCCGTGAGCGCAACAATATATATACATGTGTATATGTATGCCTAGTGCTACGCTGGCATTAAAAGTAGATCTTAGTGCTAATTTAAGTACATGTTGTAAAGATGGCGCGTCGTAGGTTCTAGGCCGTGTGTAATGGACATGGTATATTAGGCTATGTGTAATGGACATGGTCTGTTTTAGAGGAGTGTAAGAAAAAATGTAAGTTGAAACAATGTGCGGATGTAACACAGTACTACTACCGCACTGACACTCGTGGGGTATACAAAATACGGTTGTTTATAATACTCTTGATCAAAACCGTTACTAGTTTCTTGTATCTGATTACGTATTATCTGTAACTGTGTTTTGACGTTTGTCAAGTTTTGTAGTTTGATCTCGTTGTGCGCGTGTGCGGTTTGTGGTATGGCTCCGTTTGTTTGTATAAGTGTGCTATTAAAACGTGGTAAGTAAGTATTAATTTGTGCATGTTCTACTACCGTTTTAGTGTTGACAAAAATATCCCTGGTTGAAAACCCACATTGATCTGTCAATGCAACCTCTACGACCCCTGTCAAGGTCTCCGTCCTGTCGGGTTTGTTTTTGCATTTGAAGGGTACGGACTGCACGCCTAGTGTAGAATATAGCTACGCACGCTCCTGTTTTGACTGAATCCAAATAGTGTGGTTGAACGTTACATACGTCGTCTTGCAGTTTAAGTAGTTGTTTAACTCGTGTACGTATGCTTGTATTTCACACGGCGAATCGGTCTGTATCTTATAGAATGTCATTACGTTATCGCAGATGTAATGACCTTGAACAATTTTACACTTCGCTAACTGATCGTATGACAGTAATACATACGTCTGTCGGGTGCTGTCTATTGCGATAAAGGCGTGCTGAACGTGTGCCACTGCAAACACGTTACCGTGCACGTGTATCGGCAAGGGCACTACGTTACAGACATCGTGCACCACGGAATGTACCAATGGTACGTTTATTACCACGAAAACATTCGAACCCTTGCAGTACACAGCAACCGTTACAACTTTCCTTATCTTTACCCAATTTTCTACCGTAATTTGGAATGGAAAGCGTAAGTCACCTTGTAAATGACCGCTTGTGTCGCATAAACTCTGTATTATTTGTTCGACTGGAATTAATTCTAATTGTGTAAGTTTGTGTCATGTGCTCCTGTTATAAGATTTATGATTTCTTTTATGTCAGTTTCTAATTTTTATAACATATTTGTTACGAACAACAGATACTCGTTTAACAGATTTTCCTGGGCTTGTCTGTTTACTGACGCCATTATTCGCGACACGAAGTTTGCTAGCGTTTCTTCATTACTTTTGATCATGCTTTCCACTCCGTCTAGGTGTGCTATGGTTGCGTTTAACATTTTTAAGTGATTTTTTATCTCATGTTGTTTGGCTGCCTGTTTACTTTCTATTAAGTTAATGTGATCTGTGATTGCTTTTACGTCATTTGCATCCATTGTACCGAAAAGTTGTTTTGCTATTGAACTGACTCCGTTGATTAACCCTCTACGCTTCCGTAACGAGAGCCCCACTATCACTCTAATTCGTTGGAAAATTTGAGTTACTGTTTGTTTCCTACTTTGTAATTCGGAGTTACACGTCTTGACAGCTTACCTTCCTGAAATCGACCCTGAAAAAGAAAATATCTCAGACGAAGACATTCGTAATAGTACTGATAAAATAGGTAATATGTAATTTTGTGTTGAAACTGTTACATAGTACGCCATAAATTTTATTTATTTAACATCTATTTAACTGATAGTTTAAATTTCAAGAGACTTACTTTTTTCGTTTTATACATTTATTTCACTTTTTTGTATTACATGTTTTCATGGAGAATTAACGTAAATCTATTTTGATTTTATGTATCGTAATAAAACTTATAATGTCTGTTGTTTATTGTAGATACAGCACTATGTAACTCTTCAAGAGATTCAATAAGAAATCAATGTGAAAAACAAACAGATAAACATGGTGGAAAACGGAAACGTAGTAGTACGTAATTTTTTACATCTAGTTTTAGTTTCTGTAAAAGATTTAATATTACAAATAGTTTCTTCTTNTTCTACGTTAAACAACTATTCTATGTAAATTACTTTTGTGATTATCATTCTTCATTTNAAAATCCACGTATTTCTTATATTTCTCTATATTTATTTCTGTTACTTTTCTCTCAATAAATCAAAATTTAATCTTAAATATTAATACAAATCAGTATTATATATTTGAATATTATATTTATATTTATTGAATATTATGTTGAATATTATAAACTGTGACGTTTTTTCCAACTTCGCCACCAAGAAAAAGGAGGAGATGTACTCTATCTCCGTCGGAGCTCCGCCTTTGGAGTTCGACACTCGGAATCGCTCCGAATTCGCAAGCTCGTCAGTTTTGATTAGTTCTAGTGTGGGCGCCAGACACGCGTCCCGCGTGTCAATTTTTAGGACGGCTCGGTGGATGAATTCGGGCCGACTAGCTCTGGACCGAACGGAGAGGGGCGGGGTGGTAGAAAAATGGAGTAAGGTCGCGGAAGAATAAAATGAACGCGAGAGTTAAAATTAAATAGAACAATATATATTCTTGAGCGTATTAAAAAAAAAGACAAACAATAGAGACAATGATTGCGGATACAGTGCGCGGAATATTTCCGCGATAACGCCGAAGATTCCCCGCGGGAATCACCGTGCGGGATTAACCAAGAGTATTCGGCAGCTTGGTTTACCGCGTGTCACGAGGAGCACGTGAATTCCTCGCGCCGCTTTTCTTATATGCGAGTTAGTCTCGCCGCGCGAAAACACTTTCGACGCGAGGTCTGCCAAACAAAGGGCCGGGTCAATGACCGCGCGCTCGATCAGCTGTTGCGCGTCAACAGCCTTTATTTTGTTTCGACGCGTTTCTCGTACTTGCGACTTTACGATAGCTTCTCGGGTTGAATAGAAATGTTTTTTTCTATTCAACGTACAATTATCGCGACGAAACGATAGCTCGGGACGATAGCACCCTGCGACTCCCTTTCGTCCGCGTAATTATTGAGCGATGTCGCGCTGTCGCACTTGCCGCTAATCTCGACGCGTGCCGATAGCTCGCGAGAATGAAATCTTTAAATCGATAGCGTACGAGAAATATCTTAACGTCGATAGCGCTGAGCGACTCTGAGCCTACGTGAATACGGCGATCGGTAGAGCGGTTTCAATTCCTCCGACTTAACGCGGGACAGAGCGAGTCGTTCGTAATACGGGCCGCCCGATTACGACCGTCGGTATGTCTAAAATAATTCGCCCTCTCGCGAAACAATTAATCGAGGGCCAATTCGTCGAGACTTTCCAAGCCCCACGCGACAAGACACCGTTCGGCGTCCTCGGAACGTTTTACCGCAATATTTTAGAACAATTATTAAAGAGAAATAGAGCGGCGTAGCGCCGGTACTTCACCAGGGTTGCCTCTGCACCTCTCCTGGTTGCACCGCGGACTCAGGTCCTCCACCGGGTGGTTCGCTCACTCTCTCGCTCGCTCCTCCAACTCCGCTGCTCTCGTCCGCTCTCTCTCTCTCCGCTCGCTCGCTGTCACTCGCTCGCTACCGTCGTATCGCTCACTCGCTCACACTCGCGCTCGCAAAACTATTCGATTGCCAAAAACAATTCAACAACGATTGACTGCTAAAAACGACTGTTCTCTTGTTCGACGGTTCTAAAGCGATTTCTATTCCAAAGCGATTGTCTAACGATCTCGGGGGTGTGCGTCTTTTATACCCTGGGGCCGCGTTATCAAGAGAAGTCGCCGCTAACGGGGGGGGTAACCCCTTGGCCTATCGGTGAGGCCGTTTCGCTCAAATGACCGAATATTTAATTCTCAACGGTTGTTCCGGCGGTCACACCGGACACGTCGTTGTTTTCGTTGGTTGTTGATGTTGACGCTTCTCTCTCGTCGCCCCGGCCCTTGGAGGTCGTATTAACCGTTGCTTTTTGATTTTTCCCTGTTTGTTCCTGCCTTGCTTCCTCGGTCGGTTTCCGAGTGCGGATTTCAGGCGGCGGAGACGAATTTTTGGTGATGGGGCGGGCGAGTGCAACTGCAGTCGCCCTGCCACGTCACAAAACATAATATTCAACATAATATTCAAAAATATAATACCGATTTGTTATGTTTGAATATGATGTTATGTTTGTTATTGTTATGTTTGCATATTATGTTTATATTTTTGAATATTATGTTACTAATATAAGATACTATTTTATGTTCTTTTCTAGCATCTCCGTATGGAAAAACAAAAAGAGTAAGATGGACAGAAGACGAGAAGCAGGCANCGCTACAAGCGTTTGCACAACACGTTGAAAATCATACATTACCATCTCTGAAAGAAATTCAGGAGACAAAGAAGAAATACGTTTCTCTTGCTCGCCGTTCTTCACCGCAAATCAAAACGTGGTTACATAATCAACAAAAGAAACACCGACAATAATGCACACGAGTTTATAAGAAATCATATATGNTGGAATAGTTTAAACCCAACTCTCTAACATATTACAAAAGAATATTTGATTTAAAAATACACACATGATGTCAGATCTTGTTTTGGTTTTCTCATTGAAGCTCAGAGAAATTAAGTGTCGGTAGCGAACATTTTAAACAAACTTAAAAATATTCCTATAAATAAAAAAGTTACACGCGATATAATTGCTGAAAACTTAACATCAATGTTATTGTTTTTTTAACACTTGTTCTTTTATTATTTTGTCGAGCTTATCGTTTTCTTCAAGAAACTAAAACGTAAAAACGTTACCATATAATTTTTATATTTATATGTTACATACATATATATTATGTGAAATATATATATATTATATGAAACAAATATTATATGACATAAACGTAGCCTTACTATAAGATGTTGATATTTTTCTTATAATAAATGGTTTTTTATGAAAAAAATAGTCTCACTTTTTCATGCACTTTATCACATTTTATCATTATCAGACATAATGTCAACAGTTTGATGTATAGGTGTTACAATACACCATAACATTAACCTTTTCGCTCCGGGGATTTTTCCTTTAAAATTGACCTCGCATTTTAGCTGAAAAAGTTAATAATAACCTGCTACCCCCCCTTCAAAATTAATTTTGAAGGTCAAAGAAGTAACCAGGATTTTTTTCAATTTTTTTCCTAAATTTTGTGCATTAAAGTGACTTTATAAACATCTATTACGTTCGCTTTTCTTGCTGGTCCACATATGGACCAGTCCCGGAGCGAAAAGATTAATAATGCTACCGAAATACTTGTGATCATATATACTTATTATAAAATGATATTCATCATCAATCTCATTATTTGCACCTGTATCATCACAGTTATTTGGGCTGTCAATATATGCTAAGCACATTTTATTGGAGAGAGAATTCCATATAATAAAAACTAAAACCTTATAGTTTAACCTTTTCGCTCCGGGACTGGTCCATATATGGACCAACAAGAAAAGCAAACGTAATAGATGTTTATAAGGTCAATTTAATGCACTAAATGTAGGAAAAAAATTGAAAAAAATCCTGGTTACTTCTATGACCTTCAAAATTAATTTTGAAGGTCAAACAATGAAAATGCGTATTTGCGCTTGAAAATTGGTATACTTACGTTTTATGAGTCGCTGAATACGATAAAATTAGTACAAAAATTCTAGTGATTTCTCTGACCTTGAACTTTGAAGGTCAAAGTATGAAAATGCGTATTTGCGCTTGAAAACTTGAAAATTGGTGTACCTAGATTTTATCTGCTATAGTAAATAAGAATATTAGTAAATAAGAATATTAGTAAATAAGTCTAACTACCTCACCGACTTTGAAGTTTGAAGATCAGTATGTGCAAAACATTATCTTACCTGAAAATCAATAAACAAACGTTTTTGGTACGCTGAGGTAACACTAGCTCTATCAAGATCGTTTTGTCATCTTTGTTTAGTAAGTTCGGAGTATAAGTACTGAATGATAACATATGTATNTGTATGTTTTTCATTGTGTAGTATCTAGAAGTAATAGCTATGTCAAGGTCAATTTGTTTACATTGTTAATTTTATAAAAACATTTCTCTGTGCACTTGTTGAAAAAACTGATTTTATAGGTGAACTTCAGATAAAAGTATCGGAAAATTGTCATTTTTAGTAGCATCTGACAACGAGATAGTATTTAGTTATTTTTCACACTTCCACGTATATATTCTAATTAGCATAGTAGTTGTTTGTTATTGTTATTACATTTTGCTATTCAAGAAGTGTTCCATCACTTATCTTTGAGATAATGGCTGACGACGAAGCTTGGACAAGCGGCGAATCTGAGCCAGAGGAAAGAGACCCTAACGATGAAGAAACATATGGTATTGATTTAGAAGATTTAGAAGATGTGGAGTATGTC
>NW_018021094.1:36286-49616 GCF_002006095.1 Pseudomyrmex gracilis
AAACCTTCACTTATAATTTTTTACATTAGCCTTAACTTTCTCTCCGGGAGTGGTCCATATATGGACCAGCACTCCGAGTGGCGACTTGTCATAAGAAGTTCATTCATTTAAGTCATGAAATTCAGCTAAAATGCAAGATCAATTTTAAAGGAAAAATCCCCGGAGCGAAAAGGTTAATGCTTAGAAACAAGTATATACTTATGACAGATATAAAAAATATGTATTTATGCTTAACATCTCTCNATTCTCATTATTAATCATATGTCATTTCTGAAATTATCATTACTCAAGATTTATTTATATCAATATNGTTACTTGTACTTATTGTTTGTATCAAATTTTTCTCATTCATCTTTACAAAAAGACAACGAGTTTAAAAAAGATTTAAACTACTACCGTATTTATATTTGTGGTCACATTGTTTTCATATGATATATGTGTGTATGGGTTCATCATGTTTTATGTATAACAATAAAATACACATAAGTTGCTAAAGAATGGTCTTGTTTATTTATGACAATGTTCATTAATATGCATCACTCTCACTTTGTTTGCTTTCACGCTGTTTATCATAGCGATGCGTAGTCTTTTGAGAATACATATAATGGTACGATAAATTTTGCTCATAAAACATTTTTTTATATGAAGTTAAATATTCACTGCTAGTAGTAGAAGTCTGTAGTTAACTTTACATGTATCATAGGTTTTTAATGCTGGCAGTGAATATCGGCACGCATCTTTATGGCTTTCGTAAACAGAACACATCAACATGTTAGAACAGGCATATAGAGGTCGTAACTGGTCGATTATGAGAACCTGATTTATCCAGATAATATCCGTAAACTTTTTTATCGTATAGTTCTCAGATAGAGTTTCAATGCATTTATTTATGATGAATAAACATTTTATTGTAAATAAGAGCATTGAAATATTAAGAACCGTTTACAATGGAGAGTTTTAGGCCGTAACAGTAAGAAATTGACCAGTCACAGACTAAGTACAGAAGAATAATCGATTGTGATTTGTCAATTTCTTACGACTTACAGCTTACGACTGTATCGTAGACAACTTTTTATAAAGAGCCGTCTACAATGGAGAGTTGTAGGCCGTAACAGTAAGAAATTGACAAATCACAATCGATTATTCTTCTGTACTTTGTCTGTGATTGGTCAATTTCTTACTATTACGGCCTACAACTCTCCATTGTAGACGGCTCTTAAGTAAAATCTATAAGTCTATATCGATATGAATTACTGGTTATTGTTTGCAGAAATCAGATTTTTTATCAGTTACAGCCTGCATATAACTGTATATGTTCTAATGTGTTGATACAATCTGTGTACAGTAGCAAGATGCGTGCCGATATTCACTGACAACACTAAAACTCTACGACAATTAATGAGTTTTATAGCTAACAGTAAATATCTACTTTCTATTTAAAGAAACTTTTTAATACAAAACTACTTTTTATAAAAATCTTTTGTGTACAAACAGTTTCCGTTTTACCATCTTATATATATATATATATATTCAAAAAACTAAGCATCGTTATGGTAACGTTAAAGCAAAAGATTGAGAAAGATGGATATAAATACACATTGTAGTAAATAAACAAGATCATTCTGTATCAAATTATGAGTAGGTATTTTATCTGTATACATAAAACGTGATAAACACATACACACATATATATCATATAAAAACAATGTGACTACAATATAACATTTATAAATATAAACACGGTAGTTTAATTCTTTGTTAAACTCGGCGTGGTTTTTTCTAGACAAGAATAATTTATTACAAGCAATACGTACAAGTAACAATAGTAATACAAAGAAATCTTGAGTAATGTGAATCTGTGGAAAGTCATATGACTAATATCGAAAATAGGGAAACGTTAAACCTGAACGAAGTCTCTAAATCTTTATCATGTCATGATTACACACTTGTTTCTAAGTATTAGAGTGTAGGGTTTTAGTAATGGGTACATGTAAGTTTCTAATACACTGTGCTTCATATATTATTGATCCGAATAACCTGTATATCCCTAGTAAACAATTTGTTCGCAATTTGTCGGCAAATTGTCAGCAATTTTAAGCAAAACTACTCAGCAAATTGGCATCAACTGTGTCCGCATTAAGAGCCGTCTACAATGGAGAGTTGTAAGCCGTAACAGTAAGAAATTGACAAATCACAATCGATTATTTTTCTGTACTTTGTCTGTGATTGGTCAATTTCTTATTATTACGGCCTACAACTCTCCATTGTAGACGGCTATTTAGGCTTCGATTTTGTTGCCAAAGCTTGTCGACAAAAAGTAACAGCAATTTGCTAGCAAAAACCGAGCACAAAGCTTGATACATATTGAAACATATTTTGGTCTGAGACCAANTTGACGNCAAATATNAAGCAAGATCTGCGCAACACGACACAGCTTTGCTTGGTTTTTGTCAGCAAGTTGCTGTTATGTTTTGTCAACAAGCTTGAATATATTTTTGCTAGCATTTTGCAACATTGCCAGACAAAACAAACTCTGCATCATATTTGATGTCTTTCTGCTAATAAAATTTGTAACAAGCATTTGGTAAAATCTGTTTCGACAGATTTGGTTATCTGGGTCAATACAGGTGCAAATAATGAGAATGATGACTTATTGATAGCGACTTATTGATGTAGCTATTTTATGATAAGAATTTGTATATCAATCACAAGTATTTCAGTAGCAGTATGAATTTTTGCTATTTTATGATAAGCGTATGTATAGTAATCATAAATATTTTGATAACATTATGACGTTTTGCATTGTAGTATTTGCACAGCAAAGTTTTGGCAATATTTTCTAGATAATATACTAACATGTTGATAAATTATGATAAAAGTTCATAAAACAATAAGGTAACTGTTCTCTTTCATAGAAAATTATTTATTATAAGAAAGATATCGATACAGTTTTTTGTCGTAGTAAGCCTACGTGTGAGTTTATATAATATGTAATTTACATAAAATATGTATNTAACAATAGATAAATNAATATAACAACNTATAAATATAAAAATTGTATGGTAATGTTGTTGCTTTGTAGTTNCATAAAGANAACNATAATTTCGGATAAAACAACATGTGATAAGAACAATAAAACTAATGAANAATTTTCANCAAGCATACCGCATATGACATTTTCATTTGTAGAATTACTGTACTAAAATGTTTGTAGTATATATTTGTCTTAGTTCTAATAAAAAATCCAAAGAAAATCTGACGTCATGTGTGTATCTTCAAAGTAAATATTCTTGTGGAATATACTAGAGAGGTAGTTTTAAGCTATTCTAACAGAAATAATTTATTATAGTAATATATCATGTGCATTATTATTATTGTCGGTGTTTCTTTTGATTATGAGTGTTTTTCAGTTATGTACACTGGTAACACTGTGTAACACAGTTTCCACTAGTGTGAGCGAAACACACTGATATATCTTTTCTCACACTAACAGACACAGTGTTATACAATATCGCCTATGTATGTAGCTTAAGCACTCTATGCCACCACTGTTTGAGTTGCGGTTAAGAACGACGTAAGAGAAACGTATTTCTTCTTTATCTTCTGAATTTCATTCAGAAGTGATAATGTACGATTTTTAACGTGTTGTAGCACTGCCTGCTTCTTGTCTTCTGTCCATTTTACTTTTTTTTCCATACGGAGAGTTTTTCTATATTAGAAAAAAATTGAAATTCTTACATAAATAACATACTATTCTAAAATAATACTGATTTGTATTGATAGTTAAGANTAGATTAATAGTTAAGATTAGATTTAGATTATATATTTATCAAGTGGTTTTTAGTGATAAAGATTAACAAACACAGAGAAATAAATATACAGTTCATATTCACGATAATTACAAAAGTAGTTTATATAAAATAATTGTTTAACATGAAAGAAAAAGAGAATATTTGTAATATTAAAACTGTCACATAAACTTTAAATAATTTTAAAAACTTACGTACTCTACGTTTCCGTTTTCTACTTTGTGTATTCGTTTGCTTCTTACATTTTACACTCACTTGAAGAGTTACATAGTACTATCTCCAATAAACAATATGTTTTAGAAAGTATACAACTATATATAAAAGTGAAATAGAGTTATGTTAATGCTCCACGGAAACACCTAATACAAGAAAGTAAAATAAGTGAATATAAGTTATGGCTTATATATACCAAAACAAAAAAATATTAAATTTCTATCCGTTATTAATAATATTACGATTTGGTTTTAGTTTTTAGAGCCGATGTCTGATTCAGACTTGTTTTTCAAAATTTCTTTATTTTCTTGTACAGATTCTAGTTATCAAGAATCTTGGAGTTTCTCTGTTTGCTTATGTTTGTAGTGCTTTTTTATATATGAGATGACTCATAAACGTCGAAAACTTTAGATGAGATTAGAAAGTATCATTCAGATTGAATTGAATATAATGTGTTTATATGTTTTCTCCATGTCGTCACGCAAAGTCGTTGACTTAGGGCTATCACATACAAAATGACATAGAGTGCATATGCGTACCATAAAACTACGTAAACCAATGAGCGTCTAGCATAAAATCGCCATATTGATTTACATAAAACTATGCTAGATGCTCATTGGTCCAACTAATCCTATGCTGTGTGTGATAGCCTTTACTTGTACAATTAAGCACAAATTTTTGTATTAAAACACAAGTCCTAAAGCCCAGTTTACATTAAGCACAAGACGCATGTTGCATATCTCGTGGAAGTGACCAATCACGTTGATTAATTCNATGATATTCAGCTGACTTGAACAATGCGAGTAGTTTCGAGATCTGACTTGCTCTTAATGTAGAGCCTTGCTTAAGTATTAGTATTTATTTTTGTCGAAATCAGGTAATCCAAAATAAAAGAGTGGATTTTTTTCGGTATAAGTGTTTCTGTACAAAATTGTAAAAGTAATGTAATAGTTTAAAATAGTAAACATTTATAGCGATAATGTAACTTTAGTGAGTCAAGTTTTATACAAGAAAGCGTCTGTTAATGATATATATGTATATGTTGCAGGTCTTAAGTTTGCTAACTGCACGTTTTTAATATCATCGAGTGATGAGAGATGTAGTTCTTTTTTATATATTATATAAGTAGATTTATACTATGATTTCTTTATCTGTTTTAGTAACACTTGTGGCACATATCTATAACAAGTAGTTTTAGAAAATCTTTAACTAATTTTTTCTTATTGCTAGCTTGATGTCTGTTAAAGACATGTATGAAAGGTAATTTGAGTTCAGCTAATGTGAGGTAGTTTTATATAAAATGATATAAAATTGTAAGAGAAAAGTTAAAAGAATTGTGCAAAGTACATAAAATTTGAGTTTAAGTTAAATTACTTCTGATAAGAAAATATAAATAATTAATGTATATTTACAAGTAAATGTAAAATATGTAATAATATACATATTGTTGTATAATAATACTGTTTTTACCATTAAACAATATTCTAATTTCATCATATATACTTATTTAAATTCACAAATTATTTGAAAAAATGATAAAAACAAAAAGACACGATTAACATCACTTATTTATGTATTCATTAATTTTGGATAATGTATCAATAATTTTTTCATATACATTATATAATTGACCGATTTTTGTTTTTATTTATTTATTTATTTATTATTTAATTTGACAAATTAAATGAATTAAATAAAGTTTTAACAGCAATGTAATCGGGGCAAATGCGAATAGTTGCACCGCGCGTGACTCTCCTGCATATTATGGCAATGCGCCGTCTCATTGGGAAAATTTAATAGTTTATAACTCGGTAAATAATGATCTGAGTCAAAAGTGGAAACAGAACTTTTAGTTCAAAATTCTATTTTCTTTCATTCTCTACTAAGTTTACTAATCATTACAAAACACCTTGTATATTTTGTTTTTATCACATAAATATTTCCTTTTTTTTGACAAATTTAGTGACTGTCGTGAAAATCGTCATTACGTGATTTTAATGTCGTCACAGTATACAGTGTAGTACAAAGAGTCATTTCTTCGTGTAGGATTAATTCGACGACGTCGTCAAAATATACGGTGTACCATTAAAATTTTGACTACCGTCGCAAAAGTAGCCAGAAGTCGTCAATTTATCTGATGCGTACTAAAAATTGGTGTCAACATAGCCGAAAAGCAAAGTTTTGCAATATTTTTAATTTATATTAAAATAGATGTATTAACTTTATATCGAAAAAAAAGTTGTATATTTATTATTCAGCTTGCATAAGTAATAAAGTTATAAAAAGTTGTAATGTAATACATTACGCTCGATTTATGTAATTCTAAACAACTAATATCATAATATTAATTTATAGCTGCGTCTATATTCCCTCAAGCGTCTACGTCATCCGAAGTGTTAAGAAATGAAGATAATTTACACTCAAGTAGGCATTTTTATCTTGAAATATTTTTATATATACCGTGTATTTTTTATTTTGCAATAATGCTTGTTACTTATAACGCCATTTTCTGAAAAAAATGTTATTACCGCGCCGGCATCTTCTCGTCAAATATGTAAACAACGTGCATCTTCTCCGACGGAATTAGAGTCAATGAGTAATCTTATAATTTTATTACAATATTAATACAAAGTCGCATTAAATTGCGCATTAAAACGATTATATAGTATAATTTGTAAGAAGAGTCCGACGTACTTTAGAGCTAGAAGAAGAGGCGGCGCCGTTAGAAAAAAATATTAGCACCGCCTCGACAATAGACTTGACTTTGTTTTGACAAATATTACATTTGCATGGTAAGTTTATATTTAAATAAGGCGTTTTACAGAATTTATAGTATTATCGTATCGGAGGACTTCCGTTTTTGGCAGCGAGCTAGTGAGCGATTTTGGATAGCATAGTGTGTAATTTTGGCTTTTTGTGTCGAAGTTGGCCAGTGGTTGTGAGTGTGGGTGTGTGTGAGTGGGTAAGATTGTGATTAGAAAGAGTGAGTATATAGGTGGTGGTGAGCAAGGCGGAGGGAGGGTATTAAGGAAGGTTAAAGGGTGGCAGGGAGCTGGGAGGTTAGGTTGACAAAAGGGAAGAAAGGTGGTGAGTTAAAGGTGTAGAGAGTGTAAAAGGGGCAAGAAGTGAGAGTGGAAAGTGAGAAGGAGAGTGTAAGAAGGTGTAGAGCCCTAGGGAATTTTTGGGGACAATATTAAGGCGGAGAAAACTTAAGCCTTAAGGTGGGTAGAGAAAGGAAAGAATGGCAGAGGGAAGCGGTAAAGGGATAGAGAAGAAGGTAAAAGAGATTGAGGGATGGAGGAGAAGGAGGTCGGGAAGTGAGAGTTCGCCATTAGATATGTGGGTGAAAAGAGATGGTGAGGAAGGAAAGGAGGGCGAGGGGGAATGGCTGTTCGCAAAGAGCAGGAAGACGGCGAGATCACCAAGTGGAAAAAAAGAAGGGGGAAAAGAGGGGGAAATAGAAAGGGAGGGGATGGAAGGAAAAAATGGGTTATGGGAGGAAATGAAAAAAACAAGAAGGGAGATGGGGGAGTATATAGAAAAAAGGTAAAGAGTATGGAGAGGGAGTTAGAGGAATGGAAGAGGAGGGAGGAGATATTAAGAATGGAGGGGGAGAAGATGAAGGAAAAAATGAGGGAGTTGGAGAAAAGGTTGGAAGAAAAAGAGGGGAGAGAGAAAAGAAAAAAGGAGGGGAAAAGAGAAGTAGAGGTAGGGAACAAGTGGGAAGGAGAAAGATTGAAAATGTTAGAAGAGAGTATAGAGAAAAAAGAGAAGGAAGAACGAAGGAGGAGGAATATTATAATGAAAGGAGTTCTAAGAGAAAAAGGGGACTGGAGATGGGGAGTAGAAAAGATTTTGAAGGAGATAGGAGCGGAGGTGAAGATAGGCAAAATGAGAAGAATAACTACAGGAAGGGAAGATAAAGGGGAAATGGTTTGGTTAAGGTTGGAGAAGGAGGAAGACAAGAAGCAAGTGTGGGATAAGAAGAAGAAATTAAAGGGGAGAAAAGTGTGGATCGAGGAGGATTTATCGTGGAAAGAGAGGGAGGTAAGAAGGAAATTAGGGGTAATTGCGGCGGGGGAGAGGAGGAAGGGAAAAAATGTCTGGGTGGAGGACGATAGGATAAAGATGGAGGGGGTTTGGTGGAGATGGGACGAGGAGAAAAGGAGTTTGGTTAAAATAGTAAGGAGAGGGGAACAAGGAGAAAAGGGGATGGAAGCGGGGGAAGGATCGGGGGTGGAGAGAGGAAGATATGGGTAGGAAAATCGGGGGAAGAGAAGAGGGAAAAAGAGGATGAAAGCGAGGAGGAAGAAAGGAAAGATGAGAGTGTGAAAGTGGTGTTTTGGAATGTGGCTGGGCTTAAGGAAAAAGATAAAAGTTTTTGGAGTAGGTTGAAGAGTTGGGGGGGGGACGTGATGTTTCTGACGGAAACTTGGGTGGACAAAAAAGGGTGGGCGAAGATTGCTGGGAATCAACCGAAAAATTTTAGTTGGGAGATACAGTGGGCGGATAGAAAAAATAAAAAAAGTAGGGCTATGGGGGGGGGGTGTTGCTGGCAGTATGGAGGGGTCTCGAGGCAAGAGAGGAGAAGGGATGGAAAGGAAAAGATGGGATAATGGTGAGAAGGGTGAGGGTAGAGGGAGAGTGATGGAGAATCGCGGGGGTGTATATAAACGGGGGGATGGGGAAAAAATTAGAGGAGTTAAGGGGGTGGATGGAGGAGAGAAATAAAAAAGTGAGGACAATAGTGGAAGGGATTTTAACGCAAGGACAGGGGAAAAAGGTGGGGAAGTGAGGGGAGAGAGAGAGGAGGAGGAGGGATGGAGTAGGAGGTCAAAAGATAAAAAAGTGAACGCGGAGAGAAGATTCTTGTTGGAGAGGAACTGGGCTGGGTAATTTGGAACGGGGACACAAAAGGAGATGAGTAAAGGGAGTGGACTTACACGGGTGGAAGAGGGGAATCAGTGAATGTCTATGTGATAGGGGAAGTAGGCACGAAGGAATTTGTGGAGAAAATGGAAATAGGGGATCAAGTAGATTTGAATCATCATCCAGTGGTAATCTGGATCAAAAGTGGAAAAGAGTGGAGGACTGGTAGTAGAGGAAGGGGCGGAAGGAAGGATGGAATAAAAAGGATATAATGGACGGAGGAAGGGAAAAGAAAGTGGATGGAGCAAATGCAGAAGGAGATGAGAGATGTGAAAATGGGAGGTGAAGAGGAATGGGAGAGCATGAAAAAGAGAATAGGAGATGTGTTAGGAGAAAGGGAGGTAAGAAAAGTAGGGAGTGGGAGAAGGGGGTGGTGGGATGAAGACTGTAAGGAGAAAAAAAAGAATGTAAGAAGAGAGTTAAGAAGGTAGAGGGAAGGAAGAGGATTTAAGGAAGAGTATAAGAAAAGAAAAAGAGAGTGTAAGGCGTTATGTAATAGGAAAAGGGAGGAAGAAAACAGAGCTTGGGAAGAAGTGGTGAAAAAAGCGAAAACGATGGGACAGGGAAGTGGTGAATAGGGAAAGAAGAAGGAGGAGAGGAGGAGGTAGTGAGATTGAGATAGGGGAGTGGGAGGATTATTTCAAGAAGCAGTTGGGAGGGGTGGATTGGAAGGTGGTAAGAGGGGAAAGAGGAAAGAGGGAGGAGGGGGAGGAGGATGTAGGAAGGGAGGAAATTATAAAGGCAATTGAAAAATTGAGGGTAGGAAAGGCTCCAGGGGGGGATGGTATACCGGCAGAGATGTGGAAGTTCGGGGGAAGAAATATGCAAGATTGGGTGTGGAA
This sequence comes from Pseudomyrmex gracilis, assembly GCF_002006095.1. NCBI lineage: Eukaryota > Metazoa > Arthropoda > Insecta > Hymenoptera > Formicidae > Pseudomyrmex > Pseudomyrmex gracilis. Next base: position 46,080 of record NW_018021094.1, read on the forward strand.
TATATGTAGAAGGATTTGGGCAGGAGAGGGGTGGATCGATGAGTGGAATGAGGGGATAATGGTGCCAGTGTTGAAAAAAGGAGAGGGAAATAAGTTAGAAGAGTATAGGGGGTGACATTGGCAGAGTCATTGTATAAAGTTTATGCGGAGGTGTTAGCAGAAAGGTTAAGGGACGAAATAGAGAGAAAGAATTTAATTCCGGAGAGCCAGGCAAGGTTCAGGAGAGGAAAGGGTACGATGGATAACATATATGTGATAAATTATCTGGTTAGCAGAAATTTAAGTAGGAAAGGGGGTAGGTTGCTTGCATTGTTTATAAATCTGAGGGCGGCTTTTGACACAGTTAATAGGGAGATTTTACTGAGAGCGATAAGGGAGAGGGGGGTGAGAGAGAGACTAGTGGGAAGGTGTGGAGACTTCTATAGGGAGACGAGGAATAGGGTGGCGGCAGGAGGGGAGGTGGGGAATGAATTTTGGACAGGTAGAGAGGTGAGGCAGGGTTGCCCGCTGAGCCCGTACCTGTTCAATCTGTTGACGGCGGATGGAGGACTATTTGGATAGGAACGGATGGAGTGGGATGAGGGTAGAGGGAAGAAGGGTGTATGTATTGGCGTATGCGGATAACTTGGTGATGTTAGCGGAGGAGGAGGAAGAGATGAGGAGAATGATGAGAGGGATAGAGAAATATCTGGCGGAAAAGAATTTGGAAGTAAACGTAAATAAATCAAAAGTGATGAGGTTTAGGAGGGGAGGAGGGAGGGAGAGAAAGCTGGAATGGTGGTGGAAGGGGGAGAGATTGGAGGAGGTAAAAGAATTCAAATATTTAGGGTATGTGTTGCAAAAGAACGGGGGGAGGGAGGCGCAGATAAAAGAGAGGGTGAGAAAAGGGGCGGCTATTATGAGTCAGGTGTGGGGGATTTGGAAGAGGAGGTTCGGCGGGGTTTGGGGTAGAAGGTTATGGTTATTCGACGTATTGGTTTGGTCGGTGGTTGGGTATGGGGTGGAGATATGGGGATGGAAAGAATGGGATAGCGTGGAGAGGTTACAAAATAGATATATAAGGTGGTTATTGGGGGTAGATTGGAGGACTCCGGGGTATCTCGTAAGGGAAGAAGTGCAGAGGGATTTATTAAGGGGAAGGGCGGGACAAAGGGCCTGGAGATTTGAGGAAAGGTTGGGGAGAGGAGAGTGTAGCGAAATAGCGAGGCTATGTTTAAAGGAGATTAGAAGTAGAGAAAGAGGCGGGAAGGGGTTGTCTGAGTGGGAGAATGACAGGGTAAAATATTATGAGGAGAGAGGAGTAAAGATAGCAGAGATAGGGGAAAGTAGAGAGGCAGGAGAATGGAGAGCTCAACGGTTGATAGAGAAGGAGAGGGGGATGCAGAGAGAGGAGAGAAGGAAAAGGATCGAAAGTTCGAGGTACAAGAGATGGTACGGGAGGATTAAGAAGAAAAGGGTGCCGGGGTATTTAAAAAAGGGGAGGGGGGAAAGCAGATGCCAGAGGGTGGCTAGGTTTAGGTTGGGGAACGAGATGAAAGAAGGTAGATACTGGGAGGGGGAAAAAGAAAGGATGTGTAGAATGTTTGGATTAGTGGAGGAGGGTTGGAAACATGTGTGGGAGGATTGTGGGATATGGGGGGCGGAGGGGAATTGGGAGGATATGATTGAAGTGGTGCTGGGGGAGGAGGGGGAGGGTGAAGGATGGTTAAGGAGGTTGGAGGAATATAGGGAAACGGAAAAGGTAGTGGGACAGGGGGAAGGGGAGGAGTAATTGGGAGGGAAGGGTTGAAAGAGGAGTGAGTGGGAGTTGAGTGAGTGGATGTGTGGAAAGAAATGTAATTGTGTAATTGTGTAATTGTATGGATGAGAGCGAAGAGTGGGGATGCAAACCAATGGCGGAGTAGCTGGATAGTGTTGATTGCCGGAAGGGGAGGTCCACATTGCGTAGAGTAGGGTGAAGCGATTGCGTGTGTGTATATATATAGGTATTAGTATTAGTTTAAGTTAGATATAAGGTTAGTTGTAAGAGTAGAAGTAAGGTTTTGTGTAAGCTAGTCGGAAGAGTAGATATAAGTTTTTTTGTGTAGGATATTGTAACCCTAAGGGGAACCAATAAACATTATCTATCTATCTATCTAGTATTATCGTATCGGCGCGGTACACGCTTCACCATGTGAATGTATCGCGCGAATGTATGATTACTTCCCCGCATGTGCCGATTTATTTTGTGTTAGATCACTGGTATGTATGTACATCAGAAACTCGATAATATAGTATTAATGTTTTTAGTACAACAACAACAACAACAACAACAACAACAACAACAACAACAACAACAACAACAACAAGATGAACAAGAAGAACAAGGAGAACAAAGCGAAGAAAAAGTTGAAGAAGGTGAAGAAGAACATGAAAAACAAGGAGAACTCAGCGAACAAGAAGAACAACTAGAACCCGATAATACGTCTAGCATTTCTTCAATTGGCGTCTCTTATAGCCCTGTTTTAAACGGACACAGTAAGTTTTCTTTTTCATATGTTGTTGCGCTTTTTATATCAGGATTTAGACAAAAATTATAATTTGCAGGAGTTGAGAATGTCTCCGCGTGGCTTCAACATCACATAGATATGCCTGACATCGAGGCAAAGGAGTGGTGGGAAAGTCATTGGGAATATCCATTGCTAAATCAATCAGTGGAAAATTTATCATTTGATGGGTTGGTAACTTTGAATTTACCAGCCGAAGAATTAAAAATCTTGATATAAGTAAGCTGCTTAAAAATATATATAAAATGTAACATCTAACAATAATATAACATATTTGTTTTTACTCTTGCAGCAAATAATATGCAAATCGGAGGAGGTTTTCATCGCAAAATAAATGACGAAGAAGAAGTTAATGGAAGGAAGAAAAAAGAGGAGGAAACAGCAGTAACTGAAGAGGAAGAAGCAGCGCAGCAAAAAAAATACTTATAAGTTTGTATATGTAGAAAGTGAGCATACCAGACTATTTAAAAATTTGAAAGTACGGGGCAAAGAAGCGCGATTTACAATACGCGAGCCGGAAAAAAATAATATAGTGAGTCGATTAGAGCGAGCGTTTCGAGAAATTTCTGAATATGTAATAGATTCTCTTGCTGAAAACGATTACGTGGGAATAGCGTTCGACAGCGAAAATTTGTCTCACGGTCCTGTAAGTATATCTTTTTGCATGGTCAGAGACTTATCACCCGACGATATATGGAATCTTGTAAGTTCAGTAGCGCAGAGCGCCGGCGGCCTTGATATCGCTTCTAAATTTAATATCCGCGTAATGTCCGCTAAAGCAATTTCTGGCCGCGGGGGGATGGAAGCAAATCGCACGCTTATTGCGAAACGCTCGATTTTATGGATTGACAATATTGATAATTTGTACCAATGAATGAATATAAGGCCTTACGAGCCGTTCTCAAAGTGTTGAGCGAGAACTTATACATGTATATATATATATGTATACACATGTAACGAATTCACTTGTAAATTTTTAGAAGTGAGTTTT
>NW_018021094.1:56466-58634 GCF_002006095.1 Pseudomyrmex gracilis
AAGCGGGGGATATATTGAGTGAATATATTATTTATGGCCTTACAAACAATGGAGCTAAACAAATTTTGTAAATCTTTTCATTGTAGCAATAAAACATATTTAGAAAAACATATATAATTTGTCCGGATTTTGGCGCCGCACCCTGTAATTATGATACTTTCGGACGCGGTGAGAAGGCTCTGTTCGACGAGCGCGAAATAATTGTTTCTTTGGGACGTGAACCCTCTATGCAATTGTATATTATGTATTATGAACGCGAGCGGCATTACTGCCCTATACTCAGTTTAAAAAGGGCTGCGTGTAGTAAAGGTTTTTGCGTAACTTGTAATATAAGTTATTGCGACTTGGCATATCACCGTTGCTCAAATAGATGTCCACGATGTTACTGCATACCGCCGTGCGAGCAGGCAAATTACCAAGAGTGTAAGTTGAAGTTTGCCGATTTTTACAGTAGGTGTCACTAGCAGGATGTAGGCATTTCTATGATTTGTTATATACACGATTGTTTTCTATTGACATTAACCTTCAAAAACACACAAGTCTCATTCTGTCAAAATAATAGCGTCATAGTCGTTTATATCAATAAATATGTCGAGTTTCGTTCCAAATAAAGAGCATTTGCGGCATTCGTTGCTTTTCTTATTTCATCAAAAGAAAAGAGCAGCTGAAGCACATCGCTTGCTAGTAGAAACTTATGGTGAACATGCTCCAGTGATTAGAACATGTGAGACATGGTTTCGTCAATTTAAAAGTGGAGATTTCGATTTGAAAAACAATGAACATCCTGGTGCAGCAAAAAGGTTTGAAGACGAGGATTTGCAGGTGTTGTTGGATGAAGACCCAACCCAATCACAACAAATATTGGCAGAAAAACTTAATGTGTCCCGAGTAGCAATTTGCCAACGTTTAAAAGCCTTGGGAAAAATCCAGAAGTATGGAAAATGGGTGCCACACGCATTGAACGACAGGCAAATGGAACATCAAAAAACCATTTGTGAAATGCTGCTTCAACGGTTCGAAAGGAAGTCTTTTTTGCATCGGATTGTCACGGGTGACGAGAAATGGATATATTTTGAGAACCCGAAGCAAAAAAAATCATGGCTTTCACCTGGTGAAGCCGCCCCATCCACTGCAAAGCCCAATCGCTTTGGCCGTAAGACAATGCTCTGTGTTTGGTGGGACCAGGATGGTGTGGTGTACCACGAACTATTAAAACCTGGTGAAACGGTAAATACGGAACGCTACCGACAACAAATGATCAATTTGAATCATGCGGTGATCGAAAAACGACCGGAATGGGCCCGAAGACATGGCAAAGTTATTTTGCAACATGACAACGCGCTGTCTCATACCGCTAGATCCGTGAAGGACACATTAAAAACACTTAATTGGGAAATATTATCGCACCCGCCGTACTCTCCAGACCTCGCCCCGTCCGACTTCCACCTTTTCGCATCGATGGGGCACTCACTTGCAGAGCAGCACTTCGTCAATTTTGAAGAAGTTGAAAAATGGCTCGTCGAATGGTTTTCCTCGAAAGAGAAAAAGTTTTTTTGGAATGGTATCCATNATTTGCCTGAAAGATGGACAAAATGTATAGAATCAAATGGTCAATACTTTGAATAAAAATATTTTGAGATTCCCCTGAAAATTATGTGTTTTTTTTTACGAAAAAACCGGCAAACTTCAACTTACACTCCATTTATACATCTATATAAATTGTGACTCGTGTAAGCGTTCGTTTTATAGTAGAGCATGTTACGAGCATTATTGCACTGCAAAGTCTTATGATGGGAAAACGACTGCCAGCGTTTGTGAAACCGTACGTTTTTGCTGCGATTGCGGGTATTTAATAAAATCTAAAGCATATCATGAATACGGTGTTGCGTACTGTAAAACCTGCAATTCGCGTTGTCCTATAAATCATTTGTGTTTTCATGCAACCTCTTCGCGCAACGTGAAGAACGGGTAAAAAATCAGCGACGAATAGCCAGTTCACGGAAAAAATAAAAGAGGCAACTAATAATAAGAGAAAAGATCGCAGGGAGAAAAGGCACGAAGGTTATATATTCTACAATTTTGAAACAAGACAAGATGTAACAATCGAGGGTACAGAAACCGATAAATTGCACATTCCTACTTTGTGTGTAGCACAACAAATGTGCGAA
>NW_018021094.1:58994-83123 GCF_002006095.1 Pseudomyrmex gracilis
GGCCGAGAAAATGTTAACGATAAACCTCGCTCTGGACGCCGCAGCACGTCAAAAATCGACGAAAATGTTCAGAAAGTGAAAGAAATTGTGTTGAAAAATTGTCGAATCACGATTAGAAAAGTAGCTGATGATCTTAACATATCGTTTGGCTCATGCCAATCAATTTTAACGGATGTTTTGGGTATGACACATGTGTCAGCGAAATTCGTTCCAAAACTGCTTAATTTTGATCAGAAGCAGCATCGCATTAGTAGTAATTTTGTGGCCACAAACAATACTACCATCATGCCTCAGCCACCGTATTCACCAGACTTGCCTCCCTGCGACTTTTTCCTCTTCCCAAAATTGAAAAGACCCATAAAAGGACAAAGATTTGCGACGATTGAGGAGATTAAGGCTGCATCGCTGGAAGAGCTCAAGGCAATACCCAAAAGTGCATTTCAGAAGTGTTTTGACGACTGGAAAAAGCGCTGGCACAAGTGCATTGTATTAGAGGGGGATTATTTTCAAGATAACAATTTTGGATAAATAAATGAATATTTTTTTATAAAAATAAAAAGTAACTTTATTTTTTGATCACACCTTGTATATTCCGCGATAACCTAGTTAAACAATTCATTGAGTTTGCTACGCGTACATCAAAATATTTACAAAAATTTATTTGCATTGCCCATAATGCGAGAGCATTTGACGCGCAATTTATTCTTCGATATGTAGTTGAAAGCGGTATTAATTTAAAACCTAAAGTAATTGTAAACGGAACAAAAATAATTCTAATGTCTGTAGGTCGTACAAAATTTGTAGACAGTATTAATTATATACCTATGAAATTATTAATTATATATCTATGAAAGCGGAGTTATCAAAAACTTTCGGACTGTCAGATACATCCGATAAAGGTATTTTTCCCCACTTATTTAACACTATCGAGAATCAAACATATGTCGGTTCGTTACTCGATGTAAAATATTACTCTCCGGAAACAATGAAATCTGATGATCGCAAACGTTGTTTAAAATGGCATAAGGAGATGAAAGTCAAAATAAAGTCGTTTTCGATTTTCTGCATGAAATAATACGCTATTGCCGTACCGATGTCGATATTTAACGTCAGGCCTGCATAGCTTTTCGAAAAATCTTTCTTGATCGCGGTAATGTTTGCCCGTTTGAGGAATGCACAACTATTACTTCTTCATGTATGACAGTTTTTCGTAAAAACTTTCTGCAAAAAAAAAAATAGGTATTATCCCTTCGGGAGTGTATAGAATGGTAAACAAACAATCGCGCAAAGCTCTACAATGGTTACTGTGGATGGAGCACGTGCTTAGTCAAAGTATAATTCATGCGGGTAAAGGTCGTGAATATAGATTAATTAACGGTACATTAGTTGACGGATATTATGAAACGTCAAATCCAGCGCACCGGCATGTTTTACAATTTCACGGGTGCTTCTGCCACGGCTGCTCTAAGTGCTTTAGAATAAATCGCGATAGACCGCTTTCATCACATCGAGAAGATACAATCGACTCACGTTATGAACGAACTTTTGCTACAACGTATCGTCTTCGAAAACGGGGATACATTGTTACAGAAAAGTAGGAGTGTGATTTCGATCGTAAAATACGTGAAAATCAAAATCTTAAGAATTTCGTCTCAATACAACACGTGATAACTCCTCTTAATCCGCGCGACGCGTTTTACGGCGGACGCACAGAAAATATTGTAACACAGTATGAGATTGCTGGAACAGAAAAGATACGCTATGTCGATGTATGCTCTTTATATCTTTATGTTTTAAAAACAGGAGGTTTCTCAATTGGTCACCCCAATATTTATGTAGGAGAAGAATGCTCAGTTTTAATTAGTGAAGCTCCGAATTATGATTTTTCCAATGTCGAAGGACTTGTGCGTTGTAAGGCTCTTCCTCCACGCGATCTTTTTCATCCCGTTCTTCCGTATCGTGCGCACGGTAAATTGTTATTTGCCTTATCCCGTAGCTGTTGCAAAACGCTCTCACAAGACGCCTGCGCACATGAACATTCAAACGATCGTGAATTTGAAGGTACATGAGTGTCATGCAAATTACTTAAAGCTATTGAAAAAGGTTATCGCGTGACGGGGGTGAGCGAAATTTGGCAATATAAAGTTACTCGTTACTATCAAGACGCGAGACGCGGCGGATTATTTAGCGAACATATAAATACATTTTTGCAACTTAAACAAGAAGCGAGCGGTTGGCCTAGAGAATGTACGGACGAGGTCGCTAAGGAGCGGTACTTCAGAGAATATGAAGAAACAGAGGGTATCACGCTTGATAAAAGTAATATCGCGCAGAATTCCGGTTTACGCTCGGTTGCGAAATTATGCTTAAATTCTTTTTGGGGGAAATTCGGACAGCGTTCTAATCTTCCAAATACAGAGATTGTTAAAACGCGTCAGCGGCTCATGGAGTTACTCGCAAGTCCTGAACATGAAATAATTGACATATTACCCGTGAACGATAACATGATGTACATTTCGTGGCGGTTGAGACGCAAGGCAGTCATACCCTCTCCATTGACGAACGTCGTAATAGCAGCTTACACAACAGCGCAAGCCCGTTTAAAATTATATGAATATTTATTAGAGCGATTAGATCAGCGTGTTCTATACTGCGATACTGACTCATGTATATATTTGAGCAACGGCGTTCTTTGCGAATATGAGCCGCCTACAGGAATTTTTTTGGGAAACATGACCGACGAACTTGAGAGTTATGGGCGAAGTAGCTATATTGAATCATTTGTATCTAGAGAACCTAAATTATATGCGTATGTGGTACGTACTCTCGAAGGACATACTCACGAAATATGTAAAATTAAAGGGATAACTTTAAATTATGAAACATCGCAGTTGGTTAATTTTAATAGCATAAAACAATTAATCGACCGTAGTGAAAAAGCAAATCGCGATACAGAGACGCGAGAAATAGACGCGACGATAAATCTGCGTTACAGAGCAATTCGGCGTACTGCATTCCACGAAATTATAACCACCGACGAAACTAAATCGTGCACACCGATATTAGTAAAGCGAAGATTTATCGAAAAGAGATATTCTGTTCCTTATGGTTACAAAACGGAATAAAAACTTTTCGCAATCTTGTAAGTTTTTAGGATTAACATAATTACTTGTAATTAATAATATAATTATGTAATAAATCGATGCCACTTTCTTAACCTCTCTAGTATGCTGCTTTATGTAAATAAATTTATTGTTATATTTTTTTACGTCTAAGTGAAAAAAATCTAATAAAATTAAATTTAAGATGAGTTGTCAATATTAGTTAGAAAATTAGTTAAGTAAGCCATAATAAAAAAAAATTGTTTTTGCTTTTTCTATCTCCTACGCTGTACGTCTTGATTATTTAGTATTTTTCAATAAAAAACAATAAAAGCAATATGAGCTCTGTTTTTCCTTTCCTAATTATTTCCTAGTTTTTACAATACTAATTCTATAGTTTCTGATATTTCTCTTACAAATATTGTACAAAAATCTGTTTATTGATGCAAAATGACAAAAAAGAAAAGCCGCTATACCTGTCAAAAAAAGCAATTGTATATAATATATCCTTTACAGTTATTTCGAGCATACGTTGTATTCGAATTCTGCGCTAGAATGATGTTAGCCTTATTACCATCTCCCTGCTTCCCTGTAATAAAGTTTTATGTACTATGACGTGACACTTTTCGTGTCCGTCACAAGGATGCATTTCCGGCCGGCACAGGAGGCGGTGAGCTCGCATTTCCCCACTATTTGAGAGAGAGCAGCTCATTAGATTGCGTAGCGCAGGCGAATGCGCTTACTTTGGGTTTGCGTTATATTTTGCGTATTGTAATATGCCGCTAGGCGGCTATTTTGCAAGTTATTTTCAGCGTGAGGAGAGCCACACACTGTACGTGACCGGCAGGTAGAGAAGATAGAGACAGATAGCGATACAAGGGCGTAAGGGCCTCATAGACACAAGGCGCTCGGCGACCATGATGACGACGGACCAAANACGGGAGACGTCGACACTCCGACTTCACTAAAAACCGAAGCGGAGATCCCTGTGGAGTTTTTGACCCCGTGGTGCCGGAAGCTGAGCCCGAATAAGCTCAGCGACCTGAGAAGTTGAAGCCGAACGGGCCGATGCGGCCAGAAAAGGGCCCGCGTCAATGAGTTGCCGATACGCACGTGGCCGCCATCAATCTAAGCGGAAGAAGAATATGATTGGCTCATCAGACAGAGCAAAGAACAGCGCACGGCGAGGAGAGCAATTCCCGTAGCAGCAAAGATCATTGTTGCGCGTACCGTCAACCCCGCGAGTTCACCATCTCTCACGCAAGTCGTGATGTCGGGGATAAGGCTGTGTGCCGGACAACATCCGAGGAGGACCGACTAAGACGATTGTAAAAAAGAGGCGAGCAGAATGGTTATCGGTTTGTGGAAAGTCGCCGGCAAACGTAAATGTGGTTGGTTCTCTTCCGCACCTTTCGCGATTTATATTGTTCGTGAATCAAATCTCGACGGGCTACTCCGCGAGTTCGATGTTGCGCAATGTAATGCCAAAAATATAATGTATTATAGTTTGCGTTTGCTAATAATAAGGATGATTATCTTTATTCGCCGCTGCTTTCGTTCTGATCAGTCGCGGTTGCAACAATCCGGGCTTATCTGGCTCGTCATCCGTGTATGTTGTGTTTTCGGTTTTTTTTGTTTGCGTCAATTTCGTGCGTTTGTTCGAGTCTCTTAGCGCGTGTAATTCCAAAATATTTAATGGCATATCTCTGTATTTTTCCGAATATTGAATAAGAAATTGTAAATTTTGCCGAAAATTAATAACTGACATATGGAATACTTTTACCGCGCTTCTTTTACCGTATGTATTGTTTTCTTTGTTTCTTTCTTTTGTTTGTGCTGCCGATATCCGGCCGTTCTAAAGAAATAATGTCATTAAATTTATATTTTTTTCTTATCATTAAATGAACAAGTTTCTCTGCCCTTATTTAACAAACATCGCCTCCTGAGCCCATGCCTCTCCGTTATCGTTATTAACTGAGTTGCCGAGTGACCTTGCCGTCACGTCCAAAATATTTGTCCGGATTCTTGCTGCTAATTAAGATTTTTGAGTTGGCGTATAAACGCACGCCTGGCGCCCAACTATCGACTTTGGTGAGTAAAGAACTTTAGTTTTTTTGGAAAAGATGTGCCGAAGGTGTGCGGCGCCTCCGCTACAACATCCAAAAACAAGGTACCCGTCACACTACAGATGAATATAAACAAATTGTTCATTCTTTAATATGGATGTACGTTGGAAACGTTCGTGGACATCTATCGTCTACAGCCCTACAGGCTGCGGAAAAATTTTCGTAAAAACGTTGCTCAGGTATTTACCCGTAATGGCTAATGTGCATTTCGAGATAATTTTGTTTTATTATGCCGAATGGCAAGAAGCATATCGTAAGCTGCAAAGCGACGTCGATTCGTACAATGATAACTGTGGAAAAAAGAAAAAAACTAGAATTGAATTTCGCGAAAGCTTGCCTCGGACAGAAGATTATTCCAATGATCCCCACTGTACAAAGTTAGTAATAATTGATGATCTGATGAGAGAATCCTCATCGTGCGCCACGATTGTCGATCTATTTACTAACGGCAATCATCATAAAAATCTTAGTGTTATTCTTATTTCGCGAAATTTGTTTCATCAAGGTCGTGGACAACGGGACATATTACTTAACACAAATTATATTGTAATCTTTAAAAATCCGTGTGATCGCGCCCAAATTCGTCATTTAGCACGCCAAGTCTATCCCAATGACCCGAAATTTTTAGAAGAAGCATATTACGACGCCACTTCAAAGCCTCATGGTTATCTACTGCTTGAATTGAAACAATCTACACCAGAAAAGTATCGATTTTGTACACGTATTTTTCCTAGCGATCACGTGCATTATGTTTATGTGCCCCGAAAATCGGTCAGAGGCATGATATAAAATATCTAGCACGTCGTCAAGAGATAACAGTTGCAATGTCACAATGATGGAGAGATATAATAAAATAGCGGCATTAGAAAAAACGAGGAATAAAACGGCAAAAATTGCAAAGCGCTCTATTGGCGAGAGAAACGTGCCTTTTAAAAGCGTTGTGTTATCTGAAAAAAAATCAGAGAGCTTCTTTCTTACGAGCTGCCGACAGAAAATTCATTCACTGTATCCGAGAATGTGTTTTTAATACGCTAAAAGGTAACGTCTCGCTCGAAAAAAGAGAGAAAGTTTGCTTGGGCAAATATAAATCGATTCTACGACGCATTGCCGGGAACCGCGGTAATTGAAAATCTAAGAGAAAATTACTTGTGCAACGCGGAGGGTTCTTGCCGCAGCTTATTACAACAATACTTGGAGCTTTGCTAACGCAAATTATTAGTAAATAGCCGTTAATAAATAATATAATATGGAGAGAGCGAAAAAGATGGTTTTGATTTCACCGGAAAATCTTGAAAAACTGCAACAGTTGCAGCGGGCTCAAATTCCAAACGTTTTCGCGCTTAACACATCGCCAACGGAGATTCACGATACAGCGATAATTGATACGGAAAATATTAATTTGGTGCGGACTCCGGGAACAATTCTCTCACGTCTTGATAACAAAATGAGTCAAATTCTCAATTCTCCCCTGCCTATCAAAGTGAGCAAAAAATGGAAGCTGTACAAAGAAGTCCTACGACGTTATCTTCATTTTGTTCGTGATATAAGAAGACAGCGCTTAAAGCAGCACAATGATACATCCTTAGATAGTGCCGACGATATTGCTGATAACCATGACGAACTCGAAGACATTGATAATACGCTTGATACGCTTGAAGCTCAGCGTCCAAAAGCACCGATTCGTTGAAATTTCGTTCACAAAAGCAGAAAAGTGTCAATAAAATATTGGAAACGGTACCGAAAACTTATCGTAGCAAAGCGAAATTGCTGCTACAATATTTGCAGAGCCCTTCTGCTCACAACAGAGCTCAGCTGGGATGAAGAAGGTAATGTGAATATAGATGGTAACGTTATAGAGGGTGGGGATATCACAGAGCTCATCAACGACGCGATGCATGAAAGAAAAACAATGAAAGCGCGAGGACAAGATCAGTTTGCCAGATTACTGCGCGAAGTAAAAGCGCCATCGTCAATTATAGGAAATCCCAATTTGCTGTCTACTGCTAAGAAATCTTTTAAATTAGCGCTTCCACAAGGAACTTCAACTCCTTATCTTACCAGATTTTCCCTACGAATAAAAAGCGGAGACGTTTCTCCTTTATCAGCTGACAAAAAAATATCGAAGAAAAAACAAGAAATAATCATTTGGAGTACGTTAAAATGACGGGACTTGAAAAATTATATTACAATCCCTCGCATTACGCTAGATACTCTGGAGCGGAGAATCTGGTGCGAGCCTTTAATTCTGCTTTTGATCGCCGCTCTGTTGTACGCTGGCTTGAATCGCAAGACGCATATACTTTGCGTCGCCCGATACGTCGTAAATTTCAACGTTTGCATTATAATGTAACAAATATCGACGATGTATGGGAAGCAGATTTAATCGGTCTTCGTAATCTAAAAAATTACAACAATTATTCTTACTTATTAGCAATTATTGATGTGCTTAGCAAATACGCCTGGGTGCAACCACTGCGCGATAACACAGCGAACTGCGTTATACGCGCTTTCCAAAATGTATTCTCGAGAAACGGGGGGCGGATACTTGTAAATTTACAGACTGATAAGGGCAAAGAATTTGTGCAGGAGTTTTAAAAAAATAAAAATATACTCTTTTGTATAGTGCGTAATCCCGATGTCAAAGCGGCCGTGATTGAACGTTTCAACAGAACGCTCAAAGAAAGAATGTGGCGCTATTTTACATATAAAAATACACGGCGTTATATTGATATTTTGCAAGATCTTGTACACGCTTACAATCATACTCGCCATTCTATTACAAAAATGGTGCCTGCTGCTGTTACAATGGAAAACGCTAGTATTGCTCGTAAAGATATGGAGCAGCGATACGCCGGAAAAACTCGCTTTTGGAAAAACCGCGGAATTAAATACAAAGCGGGCGATTATGTACGTGTTAGTAGAGGTAAAGTAGCCTTCGAGAAAAGATATGAAACAAAGTGGAGCAAAGAGATATTTAAAATTTATCGCATACTAACGTGGCGCAAACCGCCTGTGTATGAATTGTGCGATTTAGCGGATGAAGTTATAGACGGAATTTTTTATGAACAGGAATTAGTTCCGGTTAACAAAAATTTGAGAAAAGAAGTATTTATTGTTGATCGCGTGATAAAAAGTAAAGGTCGCGGTCCTAATAAACAATTATTAGTTAGTCGGCAAGGCTATCCCTCTAAATTTGACTCCTGGATTCCGGCCACGAGTTTACATTCTCTCCAACAAGATGAACGAACAATTTCTCATGGTTCTTCCGAGCAATAGTAGTATGCGTTATTTTCCTGATAACACTACCTCTTGCTTTACTACCAAATTGCCGAATCGAATAGATTTGCAAGGAAGATGAGAAGTTGCGCTCACTGAGATTCAATTTCCTTCTAGTTTTTTACATTTACGTACAAATGAATCCCTAATGACAATCGCGAATACTCTTCCTAATGGCGACGCTTCATCAGTTAAAATTCCGATATCGTCAGGGATTTATTCTACAGAAGTCGATCTTATAGAAGCTATTAATCAATCATGCTCTCATGAGAATGCGCATTTCAAATGGATACTAAATTCGCGGCGTGGTAATAAAGTTTCTATAATGCTTACATGTGAAAAAGAACATTGCAACCAAGTTCATAGTGTAAAGCTTAGCGATAATTTACGGCGTATACTCGGATTTGAGTCAACCTCTGTTAATACAGCTTTCGTAATAGATAGGCGCACTGGTTCGGAGAGTTCTAAGCCGGTCAGTCTAGTCCGTTGTATCCCCGAGAAGTTATTTGTTTATTGCGACATTTGCGAACCATACATAACTGGAGATGTGCTATCGCCGCTTCTTCGAATAGTTTCTAACGAAACTCCGAATAATTACAAGTATGGTTCTAATTGAGTAAAACATTACTCACCTGGAAATTACATTCCACTTCGTAAAACAAATTTCCGTGTGATAGAAATAGATATAAGAGATCAGCAGGGTGAACGTATTCTATTCGAATTTGGAACGCTGACAGCGACATTACACTTTAGACGTTTATTTGATTAAAAAGCCATCCGTTATGACGCAATATCAAGAATATTATGAAGTACAAAGCGGCGGAAGGCTTCCTCGCGTTTTTTCTGGTTCAAACTATCAACGTGGACATGGAATCGGAAATTTTCTTGGTGGACTGTTCAGGCGTGTACTTCCTTATTTAGCTAGCGGAGCACGTGCAATTGGTAAGGAAGCTTTCCGCGCCGGTATTAACATACTTGACGATGTCGGACACAATACACCATTAAAACAGGCGGTTAAAACTCGCTTTAACAAATCGACTAGTAATCTCAAGAGAAAAGCTGAGGAAAAAATTTCCAATCTAATAAAGAGATCGGGATATAAACCCTCTGCAAAAAGATTAGCGGCACAGTTTCCTCTCACGGGGCTTAACTCGCACATCTCTAAGTCTTCGAAGCGTAAGCAGTGCTGCAGACAAAAAAGTCGGAATACGTAAGAAAAAAACAACGTTGAAGAAAACGAAAAAAGTGTCAACAAAGAAAAATCATAAAAAGAAAAAACGGAAGATAACTACTACTAAAAATAGCCGTCGTGTTAACAAGAAGCGCACAACAGCCGATATATTCTCTTAATTATTGTAAAGTCAATCGGGCGCTGCGGTCTAGAACTAAAAGTGAAATAATCATAAGAAACAGAAACCGCTCGTAAATATAACAATAAGAAAGATAGGGAAGGTCGCAAAACGAGCAAAGACAGTAGGTGGTGTATTAAATAAGTCTATTAAAACATTAAACAGATAATAGGCGAAACGTTTCAACTTACAATGAAGTCTTCTTCAGTCGCAATAATAAATAATAGCAATAAAAACAAAAATTAAAATAAAAAATAAATCTAAAAATACAATGAATGGACGCACGTTGTTACATTTTTTTACATGAAGATCTTAGTAATANAGATTAAGGTCATACAGTACTTGAAAGCCGCCAGGTTGTCCATGATATTAAAACAAGTCCTATGGGAAGTACGTAGGCAATAAGAAACAATAAATAAGCAGTAGATGTTGATTGTTACTTACAGTTTATCGATGCAAAGTCAAACTGTCGGAAAGAACTCAAGGCAGAAACATATATACATCCTCCCCTACCACCGAGGAAACCGTTTTATTGTTATGTTTACAATCTCAAGTTATTTAAGAGGTCGAAATAAGAACGATCTAACATATCGAGATTGTTTATTAAGTTTAGACCATGAGGCTGTAATTTGATATGTATCATTTCTGAGATGAGCCTTTTATGAAAATTAGTTTCTCGGTCCAAAATATTCACACGATTAAAATCAAAGGAGTGAGAAAAATTTAGTCTATGTTGAGAGACGACTGATAATTGAGATGTACGGATGTTATTCATATGTTCTTTTATTCTTGTTTGTAACTGCCTTTTTGTTTGTCCCACATATGACGCATTGCAATCGATGCAACTCAATTTGTATACAATATTTGTTTGAAGTTTAAATGGAGTGATGTCCTTATATGATTTAATAACATAACTAAGTCTATTTAAACATTTACAACCCATCATAATGTCTGTGTTTTTAAAAGAAAGTCCAACTGATTCAGATACATGTTTAATGTAAGGAAAAACAACAATGTTTCTCTCAGTATTTTTCTCTGTGTCTTTAGTATGTTGAGAATGAATTAATTTTTTTATTCTATTATTAATGTTTTCGAAGATCATGTCTAACGGATATCCATTATTAAGTAAGACATTAATACAGAAAATAATATTCTTCTTATGGAAATCTGGATGGGATAATAATAAGGCTCTGTCAATAAGACTAAAAATCACCCCTCTCTTATGGCATAACGGATGGTGAGAATAAAAAGAGAGATATTTGCCGGAAAGTCTTTTTATGTGACCAATCTATTTTTAAGGAGCCCTTTGAATTAATGATAAAGAGGTCAAGGAAATTAATGCTTTCTTTTTGTTCTTTTTCTACAGTAAATCTCAATCTACTATGAAAGGAATTGAAAACCTTCACTATGTCTTCAATAATGTTTTCTGGTGCTGCCAAAAGAATGTCATCGACATATCGATAATAAAACGGCAGATGAAAATTCTGTAAAGCTTAAATTTCAAGATCTTGTAAGACTAGATCGGCGATAATAGGGGACAAAGGGGAGTCCATGGGAGTACCATGAATCTGTCTATAAATGACATTATTAAATGAAAAAAATGTAGATGACAGGACAAAGTTCGTTGCAATGATGAACTCATCAAGTGGAAGGAGAGTGGTTTTACAAATGTGATGCCATCTACTCCTTTATTTTGTATTTTAATTTTTGTTTTTATTATTATTATTTATTATTGCGACTGAAGAAGACTTCATTGTAAGTTGAAACGTTTCGCCTATTATCTGTTTAATGTTTTAATAGATTTATTTAATACACCACCTACTGTCTTTGCTCGTTTTGCGACCTTCCCTATCTTTCTTATTGAAATAATCATGTCTTTTCTGCACCCACATTCGTGCGAGTGTTCAAAGAGCGAGCTTGATCTCTTTTTTTTACCTCCTACATAAACTAGCATTGAAAGTTCGCAATGGATTTATTACAAACCCGTGACTTCTCTCGCAGACGATTCACCCATAGAATAATTCGTTGTGCCAGGCTATGACGAAGAATATCTAGATCTTACGCACACCCTACTAAGTTTACGCGTAAGCATAGATACGGTGTCAAAACCCGCTGTATCGGGATCAGCAGTCAAAGTAGGCCCCATAAATCATCTGCTACATTCGATGTTCAATCAAATCGACGTATATTTCAATCAAAAACTCGTATCTCCTCCAAACAACGCTTACACGTACCGTGCATACATCGAAGCGTTATTAAATTATTCTTCACCCGCAAAAACTTCCCATCTAACTTCATGTTTATGGGAGGAAGATACTCCGGGACACATGGATGATACAGAAGGGGCGTTAAACATCGGACTTCGTAATCGTACGAATTATTTTCAAGACAAAAACTCAGTAGATCTCATCGGACATCTTCACTGCAATGTTTTTAATCAAGATACATTTTTACTCAACGGCGTAGAACTGCGAATGAGACTTGTGCTCTCAAAAAATTCTTGTGTTATGGAAGCCACTTCTGAATCAAATTTATATATTTTAGATGCTAGTTTGCTTATAAGAAGAGCGAAAATTAGTCCTAGAATAATTAATAAAAAAACTTAAAGGCTTTCTTGAAGTAACAACTAAGAAATAAATAAGAATAAGATCATACGAACCGCTTTGCAGGATGTTATGCTGAAATGTTCTATTCTATATATGTATACATATATATATGATTACATGTAAATTTTTACAAGTGTCTTTTGAATTGAAATTTCAATTCTTAAAATCATACAGTATGCTATACTTGCATCTCATGTATGAAAGACCCTGAATACCCCCCGAACTAATTTTAAGAATTGAAATTTCAATTCAAAAACCACGTGTAAAAATTTACATGTGAACATATATATATGTATACATATATATAATAGAACATTTCACCATAACATCCTGCAAAGCGGCTCGTATGATCTTATTCTTATTCATTTCTTAGTCCTGGAATATTACTAGAGCATGCGCGAATGTTAAGCAAAACTACCGCCAAATATCCTTTTACCCGAGTTGAAGTTAAAACATTCACTATTCACTCGGGTGTTGTGGGTAAAACATTAGATAATGTAATACTCGGACAACTACCAAAACGGATAATAATCGGATTTGTTGATAACAAAGCTTTTAACGGCGATAGAAAATTAAATCCGTTTAATTTCAAAAATTATAATATAAATTTCTTCTCGCTGTATGTGGATGACATGCAGGTTCCCAGCAGACCTCTACAGCCGTTATTTTCCCAAAATGCAAAACTTTATGTCAAAGCATATCACACTTTATTTTCGGGAACTGGTATTCATTTCCTGAATGAAAGAAATTCTATAAGCAAAAATGCTTATGCTGAAGGTTACACGCTTTTCGCTTTTGATCTTACTCCGGATCTATCGGCTAATTGCGCCGGACATTGGAATCTTGTAAAACATGGTAGTTTACGCTTAGAAGTATGATTTGAAAAACCGCTTGACAGTACCATTAATTGCATCGTCTACACCGAATTCGATAATATTCTAGAAATCGACTCTTCACGTCAAGTTATCGTCGATTTTAGCAATTAGGTTTACATTTCATCACTATTCATCTTTCGCCATATTGTCGACGTCATCATCAAAAAAACACCGGTGTAGTATAAAAGGCAGCTGGTTTTCGGCAAAAAAGCACTTTGCTACGATACATGTTCCGCGCTAGGAGCAACGCACGTCATAGATATTATCATCGACATACAGGGCTTTCGCGATGCGGATAGCAAATTTATTCCTATTGACGTCGCAGTTGTCGCAATCAACAGAAATGGAATCACTGGATTCTAATGCCTGCTTATCTCTTTTCGGAATTACCAGAAACATCAAAAAAAGAAAACAATTGGCTTACACGATACTATCACGGCATCGAATGGAACGACGGTGAAAGCAATCCTAAATATTTGGCGATTCATCTACGTGAAATTACAAGAAGTTGCCGGCGTATCTACGTTAGAGGCAGTGAAAAGGTTCGCTAATAGCAAAATCTTCTCTCCAGAAATATATATAATCTGGAGATTATTTCCCCATCGTTCAAATGCTTGCCGGGCAAAAAACGATGTACTTTTTTTTATCACGGGCTTCGAGAAAAATTTAACAACTTTCAATGTGCATTAACTAACGCATATAAAGTGAAGCAGTGGTCAAACAAACAGAATTCGATTAAGCAAAACCGCGGAGATATTTTTGTGCGGCGTTTTCCGGACAGTGAAGTTATTTGGTCGGAAGACGAGGAAAAAGAACAAAATGAAAGTGATTGCGACAGTTTTGTAGAGTATCTAACAGGGGATGATAAGGCAAATAAAATGTCTGATAATTTTGCCAAAGACATTGAAACACCTAGCTACACAGCAGAAAAAGCAACACAGACAGGGAACGTCGCGAAGATAAATACTGACTTTGGGCAATATCTAATACCGGAAAATTACATATTACCGCCGCCGCATACCCTCAATGAATACGCTTCAAATCTTACAAGCTCTGTATCAACTAAATGCATGTTATGTGGGGGTTTATCCTGCCGACAGATTACCGAGGGTGTGGACACGATCGACAGCGATTGTTGCTACACCGATGAACATGATCGTCCCGGCCAGCATTGGGTTACTTTTTACATCAATGATTGCGAAAAAAGAACATATTTCAGCTATGGAATATCTCCTCTAAATCAGCGATTTCTTCTACAACTACGGCGGAATTCTACTATTCACTGCTGGAACACCACGCAGCTGCAAGGTCTATTCTCTCAAACATGCGGACATTATTGCTGTGTATTTTTATATTTTATGTGTAGTGATTGTGATCTTGCGCAGTTTAAGAATCTTTTTACCAAACATTACGAACATAATGATTGCTTGATTGTACAATTATTTCGTAAAATATTTTCTCAAAATAAAAATCCTGTAAACTGCCACCGTATTCAAACTTGTACTTTTAAACAAAAAACACACAATCTAATGTAATAAAAAAATAAAAAACAAAAACAAGTTTTTATTTACTTTTTTTATCTTTTTCTAGTTATATGTAATTCTAAATTAGATGAAAGTAACAATAATTCTAAATTATTACTTAGTGTTGGTCGAAGCAACGACCGTTAGCTGACATTCCTTACTCTAGTCGTTAAAATAGACGAGACAAACTAGCTTTTCTATACGAATATCGAAAGGGAAGGAGAGCCATAATAGACGTGCCAAATAGCCACGCGTGGAGGGCGACATAACGGGTGCCTGGCCCAAATAGTAGCGCGTGGGAGCGCCATAACGGACGCCCGACCCAAATAGTCAACAGTAGGAGAGCGCTATACTTTGCATTTTGTCTAAACCGACTTCTTATTTCCAATAGGTTAAGTAGCGCAGTTAGCCTTGCAGGCTAACGCCTTGTAGGCGTTTCCGCTCCCTTTCCATCACACTTAACAATTTCTGTACTATTGCTAGTTCCTATGCCGCTTACAGCCTAAGTTCCCTGCAGCTTACTTATACTGCTACGCTGACTTATATTTCACGTTGATAATTTAGCTCACCGGATTAGGTACGAGTGCTGTAAACACCGAGGACCTGGGTTCGAATCTCCACATTTCGTAAAGATTTTTTCCAGGTTTTTCAAGATTTTCTACGCTATGGTCTATACAGGATTATTACTTACTGGCGTGAGTAACCTGCATAGACCATAGCGGATAAAAATTATTTATAATTGAATTTTTTTAATAATTGAATTTTTTAAATAATTGAATTTTTTAATAATTTTTTACATTATTTCCCGTACTTGTAGTGTCCCCACTATTCAAGGATCCCCGCCTTACCCCTATCGAGCGATACAGAATTGTTGGATATTAGCTATTTACAGCTGATCGGTAATTCGGATGTTTAACGTTGAGTTGTTTGTGTGTGATTTTAAATACCAGTTCGCTCAGTCTCGTTTGGACGACGATTGTCTTGTTATATTGCGTGAATTTTGACAAATTTTATTATTGACATCTTCATTTGACGTTTTAACTTTTATATTTTTTTGAACATATGTGCGTGACTGTTTTAAACAATACACTTAACAATTTGTACGTATTTAATATTCTAACTTCATCAAATTATTGTATTCATAAATGTAATGTTTTTTTAAAATTGTTTTCAATTTGTCTGATTAGATTTGCATTGATAAGGACTGAATCCCCGGTCGAAACGTATGTACAATTTTATTAATAAAATTTATGGATTTCAACACACATACGTACATCCGTGTTTGCTGCTCCGATTGGCCTTCACATCTCATATTTTTGAAACTATCTTAGTTTATTTGTGATGTTCAAAGATACGTAAGTGAAAGTTTTGATATTCAAAAATACATATGTAAAATAATTGTAAATAGCTGTAAATAGCTCGCGCGTGCACAGGACATATCTATCTGCAGTTTGGAAATAGCTTACACGCACGCGTAAAACATGTCTGTCTGTAGATAAATTTTTGGTGCAGCCGCACCAAGGTTTTTTGCATTAAATATTTTTTATTTTGAAAAAACTTTTTTTTTATTTTTTTTTTGTTTTTCACGGAAAATAAAGGTTTGCTGGATCTACTTGTTAGTTTCACTATAATGTAACACACAAAAATTTATCAGGCCCAGAAAATTCTTTCTTTCAACATTTCTTCCGTGATGAAAACATATCAAAGTACATAGTTTTAAATAATCACAAAAAATAAAGTTTTGTGTTGAATCTACTTGTTAGTTTCTCTAACAAATAAATAATCACGGAAAATAAAGTTTTGCTGAATCTACTTGTTAGTTTCTTTAACAAATCGGTTTGTTAATGTAAACAAATATGTAGTAGACCCAACAAATTCTTTCTTTGCTGTACAAAACTGTTTTCCGTGATAGAAACGTTTCGAAATAGATAGCTATGTACCATACGATGTTTTGGACTAAAAATCAAAAATTCATATAGATTTCGAATTTTCACGACAAACGAAGTTTTATCCTGATTGCTTAGAATGTGAAGTAAGATTTTGTATAAATGTACAGTTTTACATTAAGTTTTGACGTTTCAGGCATAGTAAGATTCATAACACGGAGGTACCTACTTTGGATAGAAAACGTGATCTATAAATTCTACATAGGTTTATTATTGTTTTCCAATAATGTAATAACGTAAAAAAAATTACTTGGTGCTATTTTTTAATATCATCTTTTTTGTAAATGTTTTTTGTAAAGAAAAAATTTTTTGTAGTATATGGTAAAATTATTTTATATTTTCTATTGGTTTCTATTGTTTTCCAATATTGTAGTAATGTACATACAACAGTTTACTTGATGCTACTTTTTGATATCACTGTTTTATAAGTTTAGGTTTTGGAGAAAAAGAAATTTTTGTGTAGTATCATACATTCTCTATTTTGTAAAACAGATTTTATAACGAAAGAAGTTTTAGTATTATGTAAATAAAAATAACGTATAAAAGGTTACTTGGTACTACTTTTGGATATAACTTCTTTTGTAAAACAAGTTTTTAGGAAAAAAAATGTTTTGTAGTATTTATATAATTATTAATTCACTACGTGTTGTGCGTGTACTTGGCGCCTATTTTTACCTTTTTTTTTAACGGTAAGTTTTTCGAGAATACTAAACTAAAATTAATTTAATCTCAACAATTGTAACACATTTATTTTATAGTAAACTAAAATAAATTTTTCGTGTTTAACTAAAACTTATATAAATATGAAAAACAGTTTGAGTTAAGTTTTTAATTTAAGTCAATTTAAATACAGTACGTAAAAATGATCGTATTTGTTCTGAGATTTTTTGAATATATGGAACGAGAAAGTAGTTGTGTGGTTTATTTTTATTGTCTTGTTCAATAAAATTCTCTTGATTGAGCTTTGTTGTAAATAATGTTTTCAGTCTTTTGTTAATAGTGGAAAAAATAAAGTCTATTGAATAGTTGTTGTCTATGAGAGTCTTAATGCAACAAGTTATGTTTTTTTGATGAAACTTTGGGTCTAATAATAAAACTGCTCTGTCAATCAATGTAATAATTGTTCCGATTTTGAGGCATAAAGGTCCTTGGGACGGAAAATTTAAATATCTTCCTGAAAATGTTGGTTTATGATACCAATCACAGACCACTACAAAATCGGCACAATTATTACATTGATTGACAGAGCAGTTTTATTATTAGACCCAAAGTTTCATCAAAAAAACATAACTTGTTGCATTAAGACTCTCATAGACAACAACTATTCAATAGACCTTATTTTTTCCACTATTAACGAAAGACTGAAAACATTATTTACAACTAAGCTCAATCACAAGAATTTTATTGAACAAGACAATAAAGATAAACCACACAACTACTTTCTCGTTCCATATATTCAAAAAATCTCAGAACAAATACAATCATTTTTAAACATTGACTCAAAAGACAAACAATATCGACTCTCCTATAGAAATCTAAACCAATTGAACAACTTCATCAAAACGCACAAAGATAACTTACTTCATAACAAAAAGAAAAACGTAGTATATAACATCTCATGTAATACATGTAAAGCTAATTACACAGGACAAACCAAAAGACAAGTACAAACGCGTATTAAAGAACACATGCAATATGTAAAAACCAACCAAAAACTTTAGTAATAACAGAACATGTACTCAACACAGGACATTCATTTAATTGAAACACAATGAAGATACTTGACACAGAACCTAATTATTACAAACGCTTAATTTCAGAGATGGTACAAATTAAAATACACAAGAATAGCATCAACGTAATGCAAGACACAGAAATGTTAGATGACATATATTTACCGATTCTAGATAAATCGAAACAAAATTAATATAGGCACGTTGTATAGAAGTCACTATCAAAATATCAATGTATTTACTTTGTAAACCTTTGTTCCTGACACAGTAATGACGCAACTTTTGACATATTCACATTTACACACACGACTAATTTTCAGTTTTTAAAAAAACTGACAACGACTAATTTTACTACATTTCGTCATTAAGAACAGAAGGGATAGTTGCAATAAAAGTACATTATTAAAGTCTCTGTAAAATTTAATTTTTTATTTTAATTGTAAACTGATATTAAAATTACTTCCAATGTAAAAACATGTAAATACACAAATTGTAGTAATCCACTGAGGAAGGTTTGAAATAAAAACCGAAACGTTTGGATAAAACATACTGCATTTAAATTATTTGCACAAAACCTTGCATAACGGTTTAAACTTGCCCGACCAAAACCAAGAGATTTCAAATTTGTTAAGAACCCGATTCAAAACAACATCAACATAGATTAGTAATTTTTAATTTGCGTATAATTAATTCCAAGCCAGCTAGAGTTTCCTTCTCTACACATATTTGTATAACAATTGTTTTCAATACACAGCCCATTATTAAATATGGCATTTACTACTTTGTATAGCTGTCCACTTAGTGACACTTTAGTCGTTGGTACAGCACGTATATTTAAATTGTTTGCTGATATTACTTTACCATCTTTTGAAAATAATAGAAAATGAATGATAAGTATTTCTTTTGTCAATGTTAATTTTCTTTTACATATCTTATCATTCTTTTTACAAGTTTACAGAAATCGTTGGTTGATTCACACCAATGAGGAAAGGTAACATTTAATAAATCGTTAAGATCATAACTTTTTTTCTCTAAATTAATGACAGGGATTGAGATTACAATATTATTGGATATAACTGTATTTGTATATTCACAATTTTTGCACCGTGTAGTGGAAGTTACTTCATGCTCGACTACAGTTTTTATAAATTCAAATTTTGCGCAAAGAGGTAAAAGAAATTCAGATGCATAACGTTTTACATTATTCGAAAAGTTATCTCCTAGATATTATCGTATTCTATATGTATTTAAGTTCGGCATTCAATTTTCATATTGATGCATTAATACAAATAGAATTTTTTCTTTATCATAATTAAATATTTGTTTTCTAATGATATTTAAGTGCAAAAGACATTGCAATATTGCATTTGCATAGGATGAAACTTTATCTGTGTTTTGGAAACCACGAATAATCTAACCCGTACTTTTTTGAACATTTTGATGTGGTTCTTGTGGTTCTTGCACAGAACTAATTGCTTTTGATGAAGTCCATTGACTATTATCTTTGACCTTACGAATCTTTTGTTTTGAAACACGAATCATTTCTGCTTCAAGTTTATGTATTTTTTTTAACCTATTGTACTCAATAATAGCTTCTTCACTAGCTTTTACAGATAAAGCGTCATAATTAATTACATACAGTCCTTCTAAAGATGTTATTCGAGACAATGCAACATAAATTTGACCAGGACTAAATATAGAATTACCTACATCCATAATAGCGTTCTGCAAACTCAATCCTTAGCTTTTGTGAATAGTGATTCCATAACTCAGACACAATGGAAATTGTTTTCTAATGACATATATTCTTTCCATGACGGGAAATTTGACACATACTCTTTCAATTAAAAATTCTTCACCTGACGGCAAAAGAAGATTTATTTTTTCTATATTCTTACTTGATATATCCTTAACAACGGAAATGACCTTAGCTATTGTACCGTTTACAAGACCTTTGCTAGCATCGATGTTACGTCTTATCATAACTTTTGCTTTAATTTTAATAATAATTTTTTCCGCAAATCCAGCTGTTCTTAAAGTATCATCTTCATGACTTGACAATGTTTTTACAACCTTCCTTTCTACAAAGCAATTACATTTTATTTTATATTCTGCAATTAATACTATTTCTTTAGAAGTAATTCGATTTAGCATTGCCGCATTAAGAANGTCACACATGTGACAAGTAGGTAATAAACATACGGTATCTGCCGAAAAATCACTAATAAAATTACATATTTCGTTCAATCTAGATTCCATAGATACACCTTTAAACGATAGTATTCTGGTTTGAAGGATTTTACAATCAGATTGACAAGTGTGAGTCACTAATCCAATACGAATTCTCGATAGTAACTCACGATAAGTTACATCTCCTTGCTGCCGCATATTGATTGTTAATTCATCGTAGTCAAACAATCTAGTCCACAAATTAGTGGCCTCCAATGAACCAAGATATTTATCAATTAACATACAAAGATGTTTTTTCGGGTTTGAACCGCGTTAGTGTCATTTTAATACCGACGTTTCGTGAACATTACAGCTCACTTCATCAGGGTTTGAAGAGCAGCCTGATACTGTATCAGGCTGCTCTTCAAACCCTGATGAAGTGAGCTGTAATGTTCACGAAACGTCGGTATTAAAATGAAACTAACGCGGTTCAAACCCGAAAAAACATCTTTGTATGTTAATTGATAAATATCTTGGTTCATTGGAGGCCACTAATTTGTGGACTAGATTGTTTGACTACGATAAATTAACAATCAATATCAATATCTGATACTGTATCAGGCTGCTCTTCAAACCCTGATGAAGTGAGCTGTAATGTTCACGAAACGTCGGTATTAAAATGACACTAACGCGGTTCAAACCCGAAAAAACATCTTTGTATGTTAATACTACACACCGCGAAAGCATCAAATATCATATTTATCAATTTTTTCTTTTGATAGGCTTACAAAAATAGGATCATTGTTTACTAGAGGTATTTGAAGAAAATCTCCAAATAGAAGAATGTGTTTTCCACCGAACCAACCGTTATCAGAATTAGTAGTGTCGAATATTTGACATAATCAAATATGTATGTACATTAAAGTAAAATTAGATATCATCGACACTTCATCAATTATAATCAGAATAACATCTTCGACATCTACTCGTAAAACTTTTAATGTATGATCAGATAATTGTTTATATTTAGGAATAAAACCGTGTTCAACAGGCAATTGAAGTAGTCTATGAACTGTCACATCGTTTACGTTAAACGCTGCAATGCCAGTAGGAGCTGCTATAGCAGTATCTTTCTTAAGATTTTATTTTATCCAGCATTTAATAGTTTTAATTAAGAAACTTTTTCCTGTACCACCTTCTCCGCTAACGTATAATCGTAATGGTGATTTATCCGACTTTACAGTTGTAACGACTTTATCAAATACACGTTTTTGATCTAGATTTAATTTTGCTATCATATCACATACTGTTATAAGGTGCTTGTGTAAGGTTAAACAGTATGTTTAGTTATATGTTTTGTTTATGTAATTCCCGTTTGTGTTATCGGTCAGTTCAAAATGCTTATTGTAAGGTTATCGGGACTACTGGAATCCGACGCGAGGATCCAGTCAGCAGTCGCTACGCGAAATGTGATAGCGCGTCCGAGGACGCGCTGGCCAAAGGTCGCACGCGCGGCCGAAAAGATGCAATGGTCTGCATTGCACTTTTCGGGCACCGGATATCGTCCGACTTCTCCTCCGCTAATCACAATTGATTGGCTGAAATATAAAAGCCGGCGTCACCCGTACGTCGTTGGGATAATCCCGAGACGTGTTGCGGCCGAAGGCTCTGCTCGGCAGAGCATCACTTGTGGGAACTTAGAGTTAGAAATCTAAGGTGAATTAAAGTGTAAACACAAATTGTCAAATAAAAATGTAATTGTACAACACAACATCTACAGTGCTATCAACAAAAAATCTGGTATCTTCCCGACGTCCCTTCTCGCGGCATCCAAAAGATCCCACGGGATAACAACAATTGGTGGCAGCGGTGGGATGCTGCATTGGAAACGCCGAGAAGACATCCTTGACATCTGTAACAGAAGAAACAAGTTCTCTAGTAGTAAGAAGAACAACAAGGTTCAAAGCAATAAGTACGAATGTCAAGGGAGGATAGGCAGTAAGGTTAACTGACCTATCGTAACTACGGACAGCGGTAGAAGGCGTAAAACAACACGGGTAACGAGAGGAGCAGACAAGGAAAGCACTCTCGAGCGACGGAGCGAGAACGACATAACTCCGACTCAGTGATGAGCCCGAGCGGCTAAAAAAACCAACAGTGCACAGAACAAGTGCCTGCAACAAAGAAGTAAGCGGTGACGGGAAGCGCCGAAAAACTTTGGTCTCCAGAATCCGAATCATCGAGTCAGCGGCAAACAATAACCAGCCGGAAGCAGCTAACAGTGAGCAGTAAAGCAGAACGGCAGTTAGTAGAAAGAGAGCAACCGACGGAGAAAGAAGGCAGCCGACGGATGCGGCGCAACGACGAGAGCAGCGCGGCGAGGGAACAGCGCGTCAGCGGCGGTAGGGACGGTCAGCGACACCGATACGAACACGAGCGTAAGGCGAGATGCGGCTACTAATGTAAGTCAGAAAATCCTTTTTTTTTTATGTGCGAAAACCGGGAAATAACGGACGAGTTAACGCCAAATAACATTAGCGAATTTCGGTTAGATTTGCCTAGTTTCAACGTACTGGGCAAGACGCGAAATAAATCGTGGCTACATTCGGAACCGGCAAAGCAAACGTTACAGCAGTTAAAAACTAGGGAAACAGAGCGATCCGTGTCAAAGTAGAGAACCTCGCAGTATCGAGAGGTCCGGTCGGGTTTGACAAAATTTGGCTCTTGAATTTAATAGCGGAAGCGGTAGCACGAATGAGAACGAATTACAAGAGAATATTACGGTAGACCGCGAGTTTACTTTCGATGTAGACGAGAGTTTACTTCCTCAAGTAAACCCTGAACCGAAAAGACGGAGGCCTTACGTTAGTCGGACTCCGAGTGACGTGTCCGAACGCGGAGAATTTTCGTTAACCTTATACGATAGTAGTGTATTCGATCCGAAGGAAATATATACGGAAATGGCTCACGCGCCAAACGACTCGTTGGACGAACGACTTGAAAGAGTACATCAGACGTGGACAGGGAGATAGACCGAATGCGTAGTGAGTTAAGAGGTAGACAACCCCTCCAGGGTGCAGCGGGCTCGAACAGACTCGCAGGCGAGGTCACGGAGGCAAGTAGAAACCCCGATGACTCCTCAAATACTTTGTTTATGCGCGAGTTAATGCAGGCTTTTCGAGAATTGCAAACTGAAGTGCGAGGTCTAAGGCGGCAAGTAGTTCGACGTCGTACCTCACAGGTGTTCGAGGACGACGAACCGCCTAGACGTCGCACAAGGGCCGACGATGTAACGCGAGAACGCGATAGCGCGCTGGACGGGGAGCGGTGCACTTAGACACCGTTCAATTGGACACGTTGCAATTAGACACGTTGCAAATAGACACAGAATTTTAGACACGGTTCAATTAGACACGGTGCATTTG
>NW_018021094.1:84743-91166 GCF_002006095.1 Pseudomyrmex gracilis
TGAACGGTGTCTAAATGAACGGTGCGCATTTTCTTGCGTGTCCAAATGCACCGTGTCTAATTGAACCGTGTCTAAAATTCTGTGTCTATTTGCAACGTGTCTAATTGCAACGTGTCCAATTGAACGGTGTCTAAGTGAATGCCACTCCGCTGGACGTGACATACGGACGGACGGCGACGGACGTGAGAAATCAAACGGCGCACTTGAGTAATTACATGTTGTTAAAAGAGGCGCGTGCGATGATACCAGTATTTGACGGCAAGTCGCAGACGCAGTTACGCAAGTTTTTAAGTGCGTGTACTTACGCAATGAAAAATATTAACCCGGTAGACGAAAAAACGCTATTAGAAGCAATACTGTGCACCAACTAAGGGGACAGGCCTTGCTGGACTTTGAAACGCAAGATATTCACAATTTCGAACAACTAAAAAATGAGTTAGAAGCAACATACTCTGCTAAAAAGGGCACGACGGAGCTACAAATTGAGTTCAGCTCTCTAAAGCAGAAAACGGGAGAAAACGCGTTAATGTTTGGACAACGCGTAAACCAATTTGCCATGGAGCTTTACGAATCCATGATCGAAGGAAAAGCGCGGACCAATGAACAAAAGAGAATTATCTTGGAAACGATCAAGGAACAAGCCTTGCATCATTTCCAAATCGGGCTAAAGGATGACCTTAAATTAATAATAAGATCACGCAATTACAATACGCTCCAAGAAGCAATAGCGGGAGCAGGCGCGGAAGAAAAGACCGCGGGAACAAACGAAAATAGAGTACCGCTACAACCACGAAATACTAACAGAAACCATAACTGTTACAAATGCGGGAAAACAGGACATTACGAGCGAGAGTGTCGCTCAAGTCGAAACAGTTTACCGAAACTAGAAGGGCGACGGATAAATGCTACGAAAACTTATTGCAATTACTGTAAAAAGGCGGGACACAAGAGAGATGAGTGCTGATTGCTCAACGGAAAAAATAAAAGCGAAAAGAAGCCGGGAAAAAAAGAGAAAAAGTTTGTTAAGCACAATAAAAGCAAAGTAAATACGTGCAAAGACCGCGATTCGTCGAGTAGTGATGAAGAGTATATCCACAAGAGAAAACATAAAGCGATAGAACCAGCCGAGTTACACGTCACAGCTAGTGATAACAACTAGACAAGTTTAGATTTAATAAGCGTACCAATAGTGGAAGCTAAAAAGGGCACGGCCGAACTACTATACAATACGGGAGTCACCATATCGCTAATAAAAGTTAAATACTTGAAGGGAAAAACTCCAGTAAACAGGTTAAAAATGAAGTTAACCAGAGTAACGGGACATACCGCGCGCGTAATAGAGAGATTTAACGCGACCATACAAATAAATAAGAAAAAATCAGTAGTCCATCCAATCTACGTGGTAAGAAACGATTGTCCGATCAGTTATTAGGGGATACTGGGAAACGACTTCCTTAAAAAGTATAACGCGGTACGAAACCATAAAAGCGGGAAATTAATAATCGAGAAGGACTTAATGACCTTGTACCCTTATCACTCGATAACGTTACCCCAACGGTGCGAGACAATAATACGAGCGTTTACAAGTGTGAATCACGTGGGCATAGTGCAAAGGGAAGAAACACAGCCGGGGGTATTCATCGGGAGCTGCTTAGGGCAACCCGAGAACCATGTGTGCCCCATAAGCGTGATAAACGTAACGGAAAAAGAAATAAAAATGCGCATGCCACATGTAACTTTGGAAAAACTGAAGTTGGGTTCGAAAGAGATAGACGCCCATGTCGCGGTAACAAGGTAGAAAAACCCCCTAAAAAAAACAAAGCGACAGGAAATGGTCAAATCCTTGTTACGAACACAACATTTAATCTCAGAGAAAGAAAAGAAATTAAAAGAGTTATGTGAGGAGTACAGCGACGTGTTTCATCTACCTGGAAAGACACTGACCTGCACTGACGAGGTGTCACATTACATACCGACAAAGACGGACACCCGATCTATAAACGTACGACCGTACAGGCTATCGGACAAACACAAGCAAGAAGTGGATAAGCAGATACACGAAATGTTAGACAATGGTTTAATTAGGCATAGTACGAGTCAGTGGAACGCGCCACTGTTGGTGGTGCCGAAAAAGTTAGACGTGTCCGGAGTAAGAAAATTACGCGTCGTAATCGATTTTAGAAAGTTAAACGACGTCACGGTAGGAGACTCATTTCTTCTTCTAAACATAACTGACATTCTAGATCAGCTAGAAAATACTAAATATTTCTCTACTCTGGATCTTGTCTCGGGGTATCATCAGATACCCATGGCCGAGGAAGATAAACAAAAAACGGCATTTTCCACGTCGTATGGACATTTTGAGTATAACCGAATGCCGTTCGGGTTAAAAAATGCACCCGCTACGTTTCAACGGTTAATGAATACGGTACTGGTAAGAATACAAGGGGTAAAATGCTTCGTATACCTAGACGACATAGTGATCTATGGAGCAAGTCTCGACGAACATAATAAAAGACTAAAAGAAGTATTAAAGCGATTAAAAGACAATAAACTAAAATTACAGCCCGATAAATGTGAATTCTTTCGAAAAAAAATCACATATTTAAGACATATTATAACAGAAAACAGTATTCTACTCGATCCATCTAAGATAAACGCGGTAAAAAATTTTTCTGTACCAAAAAAATTAAAAGACATGCAAGCATTTATTGGTTTAGCAGGATATTACCGCAAATTTATTGATAAGTTTTCAAAAATAGCAAAACCATTGACACACTTAACGCGTAAGGTAGTGAAGTTCGCGTGGGGAACAGCAAAAAGCGTTCGAAATTTTAAAAGAAAAATTGATTACGGCACCTATATTAACGTATCCCGACTTCAACCGCGAGTTTATGGTCACGACGGACGCATCAGGTTACGCGGTCGGAGCGATCTTATCACAGGGCAACGCGGGGAAAGATAGACCCATTGCGTATGCAAGTCGCGTGCTAAATAAGGCGAAGCGAAATTACAGCACGACAAAAAAAGAATTAGTAGTAATTGTATGGGCCGTTAATCATTTTCGACCATACTTGTATAATACAAAATTTAAAATAATAACTGACCACAAAGCTCTTATGTTGGTTATTTAATGTTAAAGACACCGGCTCGAGATTAATACGCTGGAGATTAAAGTTAGAAGAATACGACTACGAAATCGTACACAAGAAGGGAAAAGCAAATGCAAACGCCGACGCGTTAAGCAGACACCCGGATAGATGAGGCATTACACGTAGAAACACTGCACGCAAGTAGAACAAGAGTAAAAGAGAACGTAGCTGAAAGTAAGACAAAGAAAAGCGCGAACGCGAACGCGACAGAGAAAAGCACAAACGCAAGCAAGATAAAAGAAAACGCAAGCAAGATTGAAGAAAGCGCAAGCGAGAGTGAGACAGAAGAAGGCGCGAGCGCAAGTGAGACAGAAGAAAGCGCGAAAGCAAGAAAGATAACAGACAACGCAAGTGCGAATAAGAGAGAAAGAACTGCAATCACCGATAAAGCAGAAGAACTCACAAACAAGAAAGAAAAAAAATACACGAAAGAAGAAAAACGGACAATACTATATGAATACCATGACACACCGATCGGTGGTCATCAGGGCATTGAACGGACAGTGAAACGAATCAAATTGCTCCACAATTGGCCAAACTTAACTAAAGACGTGAAGAATTATGTAAAAAAGTGTACATTCTGCCAGAGAAACAAATTAGCACGTAAAGTTAAAATGCCGCTAGTAATAACTGACACGCCACGTAAACCGTTCGAAAAATGCGCGCTGGATATAGTGGGACCGTTACCGATTTCGAACAACGGAAATAAATATCTATTAACGTTTCAGGATAATTTGACGAAATTTAGCAAGGCTATCCCGATAGCCAATCAAGAAGCAAACACCGTAGCAAAAGAATTNGCGATAAAGATAATTTGCGAATACGGAATCCCGAAGGTAATTCTCACTGATCAGGGTACGAACTTCGTAGGTGATGTATTTATAAATACGTGCAAGTTATTAAAAATCAACAAGATACAAACAACCGCGTATCATCCACAGAGCAACGGGGCTCTTGAGAGATCGCATCGAATGTTAATCGAGTATATTCGACATTTTGTCAGTGACGAACAGACCGACTGGGACGAATGGATACCCTACGCCATGTTCGCGTATAACACTACACCACATACCGCGACGGGNTTCACACCGTTCGAACTAGTGTACGGAAGACAAGCCGAACTCCCGACAACATTGTCAAAACCACCCGCAAAAAATTATAATATGGAAGACTACGCTCACGAGTTAAAAGAAAGAATACGTGCTGCAAACAAAATAGCCAGAGAAAATTTAAAACACGAAAAGATAAAAGCGAAAAAACAATACACCAAACAAGTAAAAGCGGTGAAATTCAAAGTAGGAGACAAGGTTCTCCTGTTTGATGAAACGATAAGACAAGGAAGATCGAAAAAGCTTGAAGCGTTATGGATCGGACCGTATGTAGTAGTTGAAAAAATCTTCGACGTGACGTACGTCGTAAAAAAGGGAAGACGCTCAGTACAGGTGCATGCCAATAGTTTGAAACAGTACATAGATAATTAAAAAGCTTACCGGTTGGCCTCATCATAGTTTGCCTAAGCAGGGCTCCTTTGGGGGGTCTCGTTCGCGTCACGGTGGGGGGAGGGGATGATGCGCGGTAACCGCAATCCAATCTATAACAGCGGACCGACACACCCCGCACTCCTCAGAAGCGGACAACAGGTTGTCAACGAATTGGCGACGGATGCACCCACGACATGCCACCGGGCGGCAGGTCATCTTACAGAAAGAGCAACCTGGACCCTCGACGGCCTAGTAAATGGTTGCGCCAAGGCTGTCGATGAGCCGAAGAGGGCGGTCAAAGTGACCGGGGTGTTCAGTGATGAACCGTACGGCTCGTATAGCCGCTACCCAACAAATAAAGCAAAATTCGTTTAACACCAAAAAAATGATTGGCTCGTGATCACAACACCAATCACAAGCCCACGGCCAGGAAGCCTCAACGTTGCAAACACCACACACAGAGAAGTTCGCGGCCGGCGGTTCCATTCTTTTCCTCTCTTTTTTTTTCTCGAATTAAAACGTAAATAATAAAACGAATTAAGCAGCGGACAGAACGCGACTGACAAGACGCGACTTTAAAAGTTACCATGACCATCATCAGACTTCTAACGTACGCAGGAAACTGACACAAAAACTAAGGTTACAGATAAAAAACAGCCGACACGTACAAAAAAGAAGTAAGGTAAACGTACCAATACTTGGACAGTTAAAAACGGAAAAAATGTTAGAGTATTTTTCAATTATAAATTCGAATTCTATCGATTGATTTAGCAATTTTATGAAAAATCGTGCTTATTTTATTACTTTTTAAAACTAGAAAAAACATTCTTACGTGTAATAATTTTTTTAAATATTAATAATCCGTAACCTTACAATGGCCCAATACTTGGACATCTTAATCAGTGTGTTCCAGTGTCCCGTTTTTTGTGTCCCATTACATGGACATATGATGAAACACCAATGATCAGGATGTTTTTATGAAAATTAAATAAAAAGACACAATAGTTACTCTTTTTTAAAAAGTAACATTTATTTTTAAACTTCTATAAATGTTTAATAATACTATAAAATAAATGAATAAACTCAATAACTTAAAATATGAAATAAAAAAATGTTATTTTATTTTTTAATNCTTCTTTTTATTTTTTTCAATAATATTTAAGTTGTATTACTTTTTGTTTTGTTAATGTTTTTTTTAATAGAGATTTTAATATTTTGAGATTGTAACTTTTTGGTTTCTATCAATTTTTTTTTTAGCTTCTCTCATAGCTTTCTTTGACTCGTTTTCTTCAGTCTTTTTCAATTGAGCTTCTTTCCGTTTTTCTTTCCGCTCTTCAACTTCTTCTCGTTTGATACGTTTAACTTGTTCCTTTTGTAAATGATACATTTCCCACTCTTCAGACGTACCAACAGAAGGAATATTTTCTTTTCCCTTTGGATTTTTTTTCGATTTCAGTTGATCAGCAAATATGAAGTGCTTTTCAAATGATGATTGAATTATTTTTGTAACTTGAGTATTAATACAATTTTCTGTAAAAAAATATAAATGTGATAGGCAGAATAAAGTATTTCATTTTTGAGTTTATGTTGTTTTGAAATTTTTAAAATAATTTTAGAAAGCTTTACCATCCTGATCTACATCTATCTGTATTACGTCTAAAGTGTCTAATAATTCCGGACTTGTAATCATAGGAATATCTTGTAAATTTATCTCTAATATGCCATCATCAAGTAAATTTGCCTGTTCATTATTTTGTGTGTTACTAATTATTTCAGTAACAGTATTATTT
>NW_018021095.1:0-13104 GCF_002006095.1 Pseudomyrmex gracilis
ATTCTGGGACACCCTGTATATACACATCGAAGAAAAAGTTTTTTTTTAGATTTAACAAATTTTATTAAATTCAAACAAATTATTACATTGATAATAAAAGAATCTGAGTTTTGAATCAAACACTCTAAAAAAAACAGTTTTGTTGAGATTACCAAGTTTTGGTAATCTCAACCAACAGTTAGTTTCCAGAACACTTTATTTGGTTTAATTTACCAAATTTTTGTTATCGCAATAAAACTGTTTTTCTAGTACATTCTAATTATTTGAGTTTATATATTTGGTTTAAATAAAGTATTTATTTTTGAAAATTATTGTTTTTATATATAATTATTACAAAACAGATATACATTTATTCTCTATTTAATATCTTCGAGTAAGCGATTTTAGTTACCAAACTTACCCTAAGACACTTAAAGAACAATAGTATCAACATCCTACATAGCACGTAATATTACTGCATTACACCAATATTAAAATGACCGCCAAAATGCATCACAGTAATATTACGGTGATATTATATAAAAAAAAACAACGCTTTATAGAAGAAAAATTAATTCGGAATTTCACTGAAATTAATTTTTAGAGATTTTCTGATTTAGTTTGTCGATCAACTGATTAACTCGATGAAAGATACCGGGCCCGGAAAGAATCCTAAGATAGTGATGGGATTTGAACTCGAGATTTCCATATTTGCAGCCCTTGCACTCAGTCCGCTAGACCACATGTTCTTTACTATAATGTAATTATTGTTGGCTCTTATGACCGAAGATTTCATGTTTGTAATTATTTTTCTTTACTTATTCTCAAACTATTCTACACATTTCATTCATTATTTAATAATAAGAAATATTTAATAATAATTGTTTTTATTATAAAATTTAGATTTCTACAATAAACTTTAGTTATCATTCAATGTATATTATATATTATGTTATTTTGACGTCAAAATAACATACCATTTATGTTACTTAACGTCATAGTCATTAAAATCACTTTATAATCACGTCATTATTATGTAAGCTTGATAGCTGGGTAGCGGTTAGGATCCAAGTTATCACAATTATAACTATTACATTGTTCCAGAGATTTATATATATCGGTCAAGTGCATATTATTTTAGAACAAATAAGTTGAAATGTTCTTTGACACATTAATAATAGCCAACTGGTATGCATGCTTTCACAGAATTAAATCAAAGTTTATTGAAAATAAAAATGATAGGAAGACAGACCTAAACGCAAAATAACAAGTGCAAGTAAGATACCAGATCTAATATTTTGAGAGCATATTAATTCTTTTTTTTTTTTTGTTCCTGAAAGAAATATACTGAGATGATATAAAAAAGCAAATATTTAAAGAATGATCTACAGAATTAAAAGATATAAAAAATTTATATAAATTAAAAGAATATTGAACAGTTGAATGTTGCTTAGCTAAAAAAAATAGAAAATATTAAAAACGCGCGTGTTCCATATACACATTATATAATAAATACAATTTTATTTACTGATATGTATATTGCTTTTATATCTATTGTAACAGATCTCTGAATGTTTTAACAGATTTTTTTTTCAAGATCTACAGTATACACACGCACGGCACAGTTGAGCAAAAGCCCTGAAAGCCCTGAAAACTGGCAAAACTTCAAAATATGAAAATTCGAGAATCCGCATTTATCAGTCATTAAATTATAATTAATAACACGCTTTAATAGAATCAGTAACAAATAAAAATCTTGAAAGGCCAAGTTTATTATTTAAGGTATTATTTAAGTTTAAAGGTGTGCATTGCTATTCAGCTTGGTTATAAAATGAAAAATAGATGTTTAAGTAAGTGTATTTTTATAAATACGCGATGATATTTCCAAACCAAATTATTATGGCTTGTTTGTCTAATGGTAAGCAAAAGATTTCTTATTGTTATATTTAAAAAATATTGTAATATTTAGATATAGTAAGCTTTGTTTGTTACCTTGAAAAAATAATAAAATTCATATATTCCTAAGCTTTTAGTTATGTTTGTCTCCAGTGCATGCCAGACAAATTTTTTTTTAAGTTTGAGAATTTATTTGACTTTAATAATCTGAAAGAAAACGTTTCAACTTTTTTGCACTTTTTGAGAAATCACATTTTTTCTACGTGCAGTATCATTGATCCATGTTTCATCGTTTTATCTGTATATTCAAACCAATGAGAATGTTTTGCATTCTCTATTAGTATTTTCTGATTTTACAATACCTAGTCTTTGACAATTGCCTTCGAAAACTTTAAATTTTTGCAGAAGCAAAAAAAGATGAGATGTTACAAGTTTCAAAATCTCAAAAAAATAACTATTATTCTGAAAAAAAAACTAGTTTATTTGAAAATTTGTTTTTTTACATAAAATGTAACATAATATATATATAATATGATCAAAACTACATATGTAGATGTTTCTATAACAAAAAGTTATAAGTTTATTATAAGTTTATTATTATGTAAATTTTATTATGTGTGTTACATAATTATAAGTTAAAAATAATTATAAGTTAATATTTAAAAAAACTTATATTTGATTGCTCTTGCTTTTTTTGTCATTGTTTTGTATTCCCATTGTACAATCATGCATTAATTTGCCAAAAAATCGGGCTATATAATTTATACCAAGTTTTCAGGGCTTTTGCTTATGCACTGTACGGCGGAAAAACTATCTTCAATGTGGCTCAAAGAAAATTGTTTTTCTGCACATTTTGATTGGTATTTTCGAGTTTCTCTTTGTTTTTATTCAGAAAATTGTCTTTCACATTTCGAAAACGTGTATCACATATATCAGATTTCAGTGCGTTTAAAGCCATCTATCCAACTTTCGTGCGCACGTCCATCTTCCTATCACTTTTATTTTCACAATTTAATTCTACAGAAACATGCATCATTGTTATAGGATCGAGAAACGATATATATGTCGATCTATTGGATTCTTCTGTTAATAACAAAAAAAAAAAAAAACTAATAACGTTCTGCAAATATCCGGTTTTTACCGGATCGCCTTTGTTTCCATCGGTCTCCCGACGTATCAAAATCCGGATTACGTTGTATATTGTTGTTTTGCTGCTTCACTTTTTTTCTATTTCTTTCTTCATCTATCTACCTATCAATTTCCGACTCTTGTCCCGTGTGTCTCGAAAGAGTGTGAGTAACGGTGACGCAATTGAGGTTCACCCGATTGCTGATACGAGGATCAGATAGGAAATATATCTGCTGTTTACAATTTAGAGCTGTGTTTTTATGCAGCGATATTTGAAATCGAGAGGAACAAAAGCGCGCCGGATCTCAAGTGCTCCATACACGGATTTCGTCCCGCGATTCATATCGTTCTTCGAGCGCGTGTCGAGGCCAGAATTAAATTCCAACGGAAAGTGGATTTTAAGCTGTCTAAATCTGTGTGATACTTAACAAACGAAACGAAGTGACCTGCAATTTAGTCATGACAAACGGAACGTGAAATAGAAGTACAGTTAATAATATCTGAGAGAACATCAATTTTTTTTGTAATAAAAAAGCAGTTATATTGGTTATATATATTTGTCAAAATTAATACTAAAAAAATATTTAATAATATTCATCAAATCTGGATAATAGTTATCATTTGCTTTGTAATATAAACTTTGTAATATAAATAGTTCCAAATAAACGTGAATATAACAATTTATATGTGATAAGTTTAACCTTAGAATAACACAGTTTTTT
Organism: Pseudomyrmex gracilis; assembly: GCF_002006095.1. Classification (NCBI taxonomy): domain Eukaryota; kingdom Metazoa; phylum Arthropoda; class Insecta; order Hymenoptera; family Formicidae; genus Pseudomyrmex; species Pseudomyrmex gracilis. The sequence goes on from NW_018021095.1 coordinate 3,726, forward strand.
AACAGGAACGCTATATTGTATATAACATTAGTTGATCCAAATTATCTTTATATAATTAATAAAATAATAATGTGTTTTAACGTTAGTCGACTTTAATTTTTAATTTCATTTGTTCACTTGATGTGAAAAGACAGTAAATAAAATTGTACTAAAGTCAAACTGGTAGTCCTAATAAAAATTATAAATAAAAACTAAACACAAAATTATACAAATTAATAATTAACTGAGAATCATCTCTGAAGTCTTTAAACTAATAACTGAATATATAATTTGTCGTAAAGACCCGTTTGCTGGTTGTGTGCGGAAAATATGCCTATATATATATATTTGTGTGTGTGTGTGTGTGTGTGTGTGTGTGTGTGTGTGTGTGTGTGTACACATATATAAACGAATTCATGTTTTAACGTGAGTCTTTTGAATTAAAATTTCAATTCTTAAAATCAATAGGATGCTAAATTTGCATTACGTATATGAAAGATCCCGAATACTCCCCTAACTAATTTGAAAATATTGCGAAAAAAACTCCTCAGCCAAGAGTCGAACCTATGGAATCTCCGGCTTTCCGGGCCGTCGCCTTCCCTGTTAGACCACCGAGGTACTTGGAGTTTACAAAATTATAACGTTTATTTGTAATTATAAAAAATGTGTATATTTTGTAAGACTCCATAAAATATTTTTCAAATATGTGGTTTCAAAACTAAAAAATTTACCTGTAAAAAACAAACATATTATTTAAGAATTATCAAATATTCCAATAATCATTATTAAATTGTCCACTTATATATTTAGTTTTTTTCTACAGTATTTGCTATTATTAATTTCATTAATTGGTTTAATTTAATAAAGAATTGTTTTATTAAAACAAATCTAATTCGTAAAGGGGTCTTTTAGATACTAATCTTGTAAACTCGGACATTTACGTCTAACGCGACTTTTTATTGGTAAAACGTTGCAAAACTTTGGAAAGATTTTTAGAGATTTATTTAACATTTTAAAATGAAGAAATATCAGTTCAGATTTTTAAAATTTTTTTTGTAAAGTACCTAAGTAGTTTTTGAGATATTTCATTTTCAACAATCACTCGGACAACAAAAAAGTTCAGGAGTTTACAGAATTAGGATTAGTGAGTAATTATTGCCAAACGGTTGATATCCACACAGACATAATTAATGGACATAACTAACGTCTATAATTCTATATAATATTTAATGAACATCTAATAGAAGTTTTGTGTAGAATGTTATTTTATGTAGATACTTATTACCATATTTGATACTAATTCTTAAATTATATATTGATACTAATTATCAAATATTATCGTGAAACAAGTAAACTACATATATCTACTAATTATTTTGAGACTTGTTTTCGATGAATGTTGTTGAAAGCGAAAAAGTGCATTTTGGTTTTTGTTTCAGAAAAGTTGTTGGGATTTATCTTTTGTAAAATATTGTTTGTTATGTAATTTTTGCTTCTATTAAGATACAGATAGTAAAGCACTACTGTACAATAAATGGTGTTGTGCTCTTTATTAACGCAAATTTCATGAGAATATTATAAATTAAAAACAATTAAAAACGGCAAACAAAAAAAGAACAAAAAAGCGAAAAAAAATGACGGATGCAAACAGTGAGCGGCTACCATAGCGCGACTGAAAAAAATTGCTTGGTCTTTAATTTAAATTATAAGGAACACGTGACTGTAACGTTCGTAATATGCCAACATCGTTGTAAGCTTCTTATCAGTCTGTGCGATTGATCCGCTTCAGGCTTCTCCAAGACACTATAGAGCGATTTCGAGCTGGCACGATTCCTATCTTTGATCGCCCCTCAAGTTACGCCTATGGAATTCATCTGGAATCCTGGCCGATAGTCCATATCATACACGCAGTCAATTTGTACGTGCTCGCACGTATACGTACGTACGTGGGGCATGTAATACATGATATAATGCACGCGACGAATCTGTGCTATCAGAAAATGCCCAGGGCGTTGTCTGTTTGCGCGCGCGTGTGTCTATCATCTGTCCTTGTTTATCTCAAAATAGGATTTGGAATTATGTACAACGGACCAATGATTTTAATCGTCATTGATTAATTCTACGGGAGATTTCGAGGATAAACTAATCTTGCTATGATTAAACTTCTGATAAAGTTTTAAGTAGTCTTTTAAATATTTTTTATTGCGTAACAACTTGGTGTGATTAATAGTAGAATTAAAAACGTATATGTATGTATACATATACTATACGTTCATGTGGTTTCAACATTAAAATTATATCTTTATAATTCACAAAAAAACAAATTAGTAACGTCTATTAAAGGTTAAACTGCTTTGTTACGTAAATGAAAATGTTAGCTTACTTAATATATATGAGACAGCACAAAGAAATTGTAAAAACGAAAAACGAAATAGTCACGTTTCAGAGATTTGACAAACATCGTAAACCATTTGTTGCGCTTTTGTTCGCGTGAAATATTATATTCGTTGGCAACAGAGTATACTATAGTAGGCAATATATTATATTTTACAGAGAGTATAATATACTCTTTATGTTCCTATTCTCTTCATGAAAACAGGTTTTATGTTATCGTGTAGTCGCATAACTATTTATGCAATAGCGAGATTGGGTTATATCTTGCGCGCGAACGCAAACGCGTTTTGTGCAAGTGCTGCGTGCGTGCCGTTGCATGCACATGCAGGAGGAATACAATGCGTGCAATGCATATTGGAGAATGCAAAGTTGATATACAGGATGTCCGACAATTGGTGTAACATCTCTCGTAGGCAAGAGTAAAACTGAGTCAAAAAGTCCTATACCATTTTGCGAGATTCGCAATAATTACCGAGATCTTAATTAACAAAGATCCGCGAATAAATGCATCCAGCTGTTTTACGCGCATAAAGGCCATTCTACATAAACCGCAGACGCAGGTCGTAGATCGCAGATCTCGAAGAATTGACAAATCACGTTAGTCGACTGGCTGATGTGACAAACGTGAATGGTCAATTCCACGAGATCTGTGACCTGCGACTCGTGCTTGCGTCTTATGTAAAATGGCTTCAAGACAGCTTCGCGCGCTTGCTACGGTGTTACCCGTAGCAACATATAGGAAAAGCTAATATAACAGCATGTACACAGCGCGTCAGGAATTCGAAGAGTAGGCGCGAGGATCGGAGGGCAAGCGGGCCGTACGATTCGTACGGCGTTTGTTGGCGAGCAACCGCCCCGCTTGCCCTCCGATCCCGCGCCTACTCTTCGAATTCCTTTTAATTCTTAAAAATCATATAAGAAGCTAATTTTGCAGTTTTTAAAAATTAATTAGGGGGGTATTCAGGGTCTCATATATGAGATGCAAAATTAGCATCCTATATGATTTTTAAGAATTGAACTTCAATTGAAAAATTCACGTGTAAAAATTTACATGTTGAACAATTATACATATATACGTATACGTATACAGGGTGTCTGACAACGAACTATAAAGCCGACGTGTGTAGGTAGATCGGGTCATTCTGAACAGAAAAGTTATATACCATTTTGCAAAATTCGCAATATTTATTGAGATATGAATTAATAAATGTAAGCCAATGAAGACGCGGGGAGCAACGATCGGACTCTATAGGCGTGCACGATTATCAGATGAAAAGAAAAATGGCTTCTCTCATGTAATGTCTTAGTAACGAGAGGAGTAAACAAACAAGCGCGGCACGACTCAGTTTCTTGCGATCGGGCGCTATTCGGCGGTACGCAGCAAGCAACGGCGAGCAAGGAGTAGAGCTGATAATTGTGCACGCCTATAGAGTCCGATCATCGCTCTCCGCGCTCTCATTGGCTCACATTTATTAATTCAGATTTCAATAATTATTGCGATTTTTTCAAAATGGTAAATAACTTTTCTGTTCAGAATAATTCGATCTACTTACACACGTCGGCTTTATAGTTTGTCAGACACCCTGTATATATCTACACGCACATTTCCGCACAACATCCTGAAAACAGGCTCTTATTGACCATATTTATTACTTAGTATATTATTATTATTATATAATAAAATTGATACATATAAATGTGTATATATTTTTATGTGTACATATTTTTCTATATCATTTTGTATATATTTATTAAAAATTGACTTTAATAATCAGTACATGTTAACAAAAAATTTTTTCTCGCTGAAAACTGTATTTTAAATTATATTTAATAATAATACTAATAATAAGAGAAATAATCTTATCCATTGTTGCAGGCATTTTATTAAAAATATTGCACTGCAATATTTTTAATTTATTACTTATTTAAATTATTATTTTTTTTTTAATATTGCAGTGCAATATTTGATTATTTATTTAAAATATTTTTTTATTACAAATATTCCACTGCAATATTTCTAATAAAATAATAATTTAAATAAGTAATAAATGAAATGCGTAGAATAGCTTGAGAATAAGTAGAAAAAAGAATTACATTTTAGTAAGGAACAAGTGGTCTTGCGGACTGACAAGGAGAGGGCACGATGTGTGACCAATCGATTTCACTGAAACTTTTTGTATCGATAGGTCACTATGCCAAGTGTTACAGGGTAAACGCATAAGACGCACTACTCAAGCGTTTGCAAGAAAATTGCAATTAAAAATTTTCGAGCGCCATAAGTAGATATAAAAGAAAGCGTTTTATAGAGGAGCGTGTGGTGCAGCGTTAGCGCGCTAGACTAGTAGTGGCAGTGGTGGAACGCTGCTGGTTCGAGTCTCGGTGAGTAATTTTTTTTTTATTTTTTTATTTTTAATACAATTACTTTGTATATTATAATGCAATTGTTCTTCAAAATAANTGTAATTAATAAAGTTTTTATTGTGTTTATAATTAATAATAACATCGGAAGAATCAGTGCTATACGAATAAATGTGAAACGTGTTTTATTTAACTGCAAGAAGGCACATTACATGTTGCTTTACCACGCATATTTTAACATATTCGTAAAACTTGGAGCGAATTGACAATTGTCCGCTCCAAGTTTTACGAATATGTTAAAATATGCGTGGTTCGCGTCCAAATTAACAGATGAAAGAGAAGTCTTCACGAATGTATATGAAGTTTGTTTCCCATTAGATATTTTGAAAACACCTTGTGAATGTAAAAATGCAACGTTTGTACGATGCGCACATTGTCGACAAAATTATTGTTTTCATTGTTTTTATAATAAATTTCATCCAGCAACATGTAATGTGCCTTCTTGCAGTTAAATAAAACACGTTTCACATTTATTCGTATAGCACTGATTCTTCCGATGTTATTATTAATTATAAACACAATAAAAACTTTATTAATTACANTTATTTTGAAGAACAATTGCATTATAATATACAAAGTAATTGTATTAAAAATAAAAAAATAAAAAAAAAATTACTCACCGAGACTCGAACCAGCAGCGTTCCACCACTGCCACTACTAGTCTAGCGCGCTAACGCTGCACCACACGCTCCTCTATAAAACGCTTTCTTTTATTTCTACTTATGGCGCTCGAAAATTTTTAACTGCAATTTTCTTGCAAACGCTTGAGTAGTGCGTCTTATGCGTTTACCCTGTAACACTTGGCATAGTGACCTATCGATACAAAAAGTTTCAGTGAAATCGATTGGTCACACATCGTGCCTTCTCCTTGTGAGTGCAGAGGCTGCGAATATGTGGAGGTCTCGAGTTCAAATCTCACCATCACCTCAGGATTTTTTCCGGACCTAATACCTTTCATTGAGTTAATTAGTTGATCGACAAACTGAATCAGGTCTCCAAAGATTAATTCGAGTGAAATCTCAAATTAATTCCCCTCTTACAATGTGCCATTAATTTTTTTATTTTTTTTATATCAGTGTAATATTATTGTGATGCATTTTGACGGACATTTTAATATTATTGTGATATTACATTAACATTACGGTAATATTTCTATTATTATATTAGAGTGTACTATTGCAATAGAAAAGCAATATTGTGTGTGATATTGCAGTAATATTACGTGCTATGTCACGTGGGATATCACGTTAATCACGTTACGTCAGATTAATGACGTAAGTAAACGTTAATAACCTGTCGTCATTTTTGACGAGACATACTCATGTCGTCATTAAGTTAATATCACGTCATAAACTAACGTCGAACTGGTCAAAAATTGACTTTATATTAACGTCATTATAACGTCAGCTGGTTGCCTGGGGAATGAGCGCGTTGGAAGAAAGAAATCTCGACGAACATACCGGAAGACTAAAAGAAAGAGTAACCGTACGGAAAGCAACAACCGCGTGTGAGCAAGTGACAATAGTCTTTGTGATTGATATTAATCTGATCGATTAATCTGAACAACAATTTATTGCACACAATGTCTTTGTGTTTCCGCACGTTATTCCAGCAAGCCGTCGTCTCTTGTCAACGGCCAAAAATCGCTGTTGAAGCTTGTTTCTGAAGCAGGTATGTTTTGTCTAATTTTATAAGTTTATTTCGATAAATTTTTGTACGTTATCATGCGGAGCGCGATTCTCGCGTTTTGACAGAATGTGTCACTCTAACCTTTAATAATAAATGCTTACATAATCGCGTACTTAAATTGAAATTGACAAAGTTAATTTGTTTTGTATTTTAACTGCACATAATGCAAAATTTCGGTTTTTTTCTTTAACTGTATAATCAAAGATTATAATTAAATAATCAATAGTGCATTATAGTGTTGAAAAAGTTAAATATTATTGTTGTTTGCTAAACTGTATTGTCGCATTTCAACTGTAGATTCTGATTTTATATAAATATTATGTGTATTCTTCATACGTAATTGTAAAATATATAAATTAAAGTAAGATTAAAAATTGAAAATTATATAAAGATTAAACTAGATATAATTAATAATTATAATTGTTTTTTTTATTTATTTAGGTACACAAAGATAAGAACAAATATTGAAAAAGAATCATCGTCATCTCTCATATTAGATTCTACACTGCATCCAAATTTTTTCTCTTGGCACTCATAGTTATTGGAATGAGAAGCTGATAAAGCAGTATGATAAAAAAAGAGCAACATATTGGTTGGTTCTAGATTCCACGCAGGTTATATAATAAGACACATAGGCTTACTGTTGTATTTTTGTTGTTGAAAAAGAAGAAACATTTAGCTACTTTATTGAGAAATAACGTCAAATAAAGTTACAGTATTTAAGATAGATATAATTCTAAATTAATTAATAGGCCGATACGAGCAATAAAATACAGGATGACAGCGTATAAACAATAGTTTTTATTCAAAAAGACACAAAAAAACAAACGTTTCAGTCCACAATTTTGGACCTTCTTCAGTGTAATAATTGTTACATCTAATGGAAATAATATATAATTAGCGCAAAAAAAACACTTCAATAAAATTAAAAAATAACAAAATAATAAAACTCACTCAAATAGTTTAACACATCGCTTCAATATAACAAAATAATGTCAATCGAACATGACAATGAAATACAAATATTGTGTACTGACAAGAAAACTAACAACAAGCATATATATAAAGATATCCCCACTATATGATCCGGAGATCACAAGATCACAATAGGTCGAAAAACAAGTTTACAAAAGTAACAGTCTAAACATTTGGTTTATATTATTCTAGAAAAGAAAAATAAGGTTACAAACTGTCGATATCCGACATTACATTTAACGGGTTGTCCTGCAACTTAATGTGGAGCATTTCAGAAACTAATCTCTTATAAAAAAACTTCTCAGTATCCAAAATTTTAACGTCATTCCAATTAAAGTCATGACCAGTCTCTAAACGATGCTCNGTAACCACAGAAANAACAGCTGAATTTCTGTTAATTTGATTTCTATGTTCGCTAATTCTTGTTTTTAACTTGCGCTTTGTTTGTCCAACATAAGAAACATTACAATTATTGCAATTAATTTGATACACAACGTCTTTATTTTGATCCTGGGTTAACTTGTCTTTTCCGGCTTTAATAAATTTACTCAATTTATTCAAACTACGAAAAGCTAAAGAGATCTCCTTCGTATTTTTAAAAATTCTTGAAATAGAACAGGATAGTTCGGGAAGATAAGGAACAACAAAATATTTTTTAATAGATTCAAGNTCACATGTAGAAAANTTATTGTCATTGTTTGAATTTAATCTGTTATTGATTAAAAACTTAATTCTATACTTGATTGTCTTAAAAATAAATTGTAGAGGATAGTTATTCATAAGGAGCACTTCAATCATAAATATAAAATTTTTTTGTTGAAAACAAGGGTCAGATAATAACATAATTCTATCAACCATATATTTAAAATAGTGCCAATTTTTTGTGATTGTGGATGGGCAGAATAAAAATTCAAATATCTGCCAGAAAAAGTAGGTTTATGAAACCAGTCAAACATTACTTTGCCATTAAGATTGATAATTTTAACTTCTAAAAAACTTAAAAAATCATTGTTTTGAACTTCTATTGTGAATTGTAATCTATTATTGTAACTGTTAAACATCTCTAAAAGTGAAGTTAAACAATCNGGAGGTGCTGTTAAAATAATATCGTCCACATATCTAAAATAAAATGAAGGCTTGAATTTTAATTTTTTCAATATAAATTTCTCCAAATCTTGCAACACAATGTCAGCAATAATTGGAGATAAAGGAGACCCCATAGGCATTCCGAAAGTCTGTTTGTATATTTTATTATTAAAAGAAAAATACGTTGATGTTAAAACAAAATTAATTGCTTCTAAAAATTCTTTTAAAGGAACTTTAGTATTATTCCTAATATATTTCCATCTAACTTTGATCCCTTTAATAGCTAGATCGATAGGTACATTTGTAAATAACGAAATAACATCTAATGATACAAGCATATGACCGTGCTGCAGTGTANGACCACTTAATTTTTTAACAAGATCAAAACTGTTGCTAACAAAGCTGTTCGAGACAGGTATACTTTTTTGAATCAATTTATTTAAAAAATCAGCAAAGTGATGCAACGGACTATTAATCGTAGAAACAATTAATCTAAACGGGTTATCTTTTTTGTGAATTTTTGGTATCCCGTAAGCACGAGGTAATAAGCCATCGCTGGATTTGATAGATTTATAAGAAAGATCAGAAATAAATTCTTTCTGTACCCAATTTCTTAACATTTTATTAAGACTATCTTCAATATTTTTAATAGGATTTCTATTAACAACGGAATACGTCGTNACATCACTAAGCATTTCATTAATTTTTTCCACATAAGAAGTCCGATCAACAGCAACAGTCACATTGCCTTTATCCGCGCGTGTAAACATAATATCAGGATGATTTTTTATGAAAATCGAAACCTGTTTGTGTCGAAATATTAATTCTCTATTGATAT
>NW_018021095.1:13849-17279 GCF_002006095.1 Pseudomyrmex gracilis
GGAAAAAACGTTGTACATTTTTACGCATTTTTAAAGAGCTTTTATAATCAAACAATTCGTTAGGATATTTCAAAGAATTAGCAATATGTGGAGGAACAATATCTTGACGTACACAAGTTTTTAAAAAATATAATCTGGATCTTAGTTTAATGAGCTTACGATTCGTAGATATCCAGTTTTTTAAAATAATTACGCTGGTAATTCCAAAATAGATGGTGATGAAATGGAAAAATGAATTAATTTTGAAATCAGTAGAACGCTTCATTGCAGCCAGCGTAAAATAATCAAACAATCGCTTGTGAAAAGTTCAAATTAATTAATAGGCCGATACGAGCAATAAAATACAGGATGACAGCGTATGAACAATAGTCTTTATTCAAAAAGACACAAAAAAGATATAATTCTGAAATATCTTGTACAAGTTTTTAATTACAGTGTAATGATTTAATATATTAAACACTTATGTTACATTCATAAACATATATTGGTAACGTAAGATAAGAAAAAACCCTTTATTTGTGAAAAGAGAATCAAATGTTAAAAGAAAATCGCAGACTTCCTAAAAAAATCAAATACTTAGAGTATCAAATCGCGGAGTATAAGATGTCAACGAGTAAAACACTGTCGAAAAACACTCTAGTTTTTACTTTTACCAATATGTGTTTATGAATGTAACAGTATTATAATTTTCATAGTCATTATAAAAAACTAATTGTTTCGCACGCATAGACATATTGTCTCTCACGCACAGATATGTAAAACAATCATGCACAGATATAAAACCGCATTTATAAGATAAATTTAAGATATATACTTTGTAGGTATTTTGTGCCACGTTTCAAATCAGTTTATTAAAAAAAGTTAAATTAGAGATGTTGCCAACGCGAAAAAATTTTTGTATTCGTTTTTTGAATTAATTTTTTATCACAAATTTATCATAAATTAAAAATTTATAGTCTGTAGTTATTTTGTACCAAGTTTGAAACGAGTTTATTAAATAAAGTTATATCGAAGGTGTTGCCGGCAAAATCACTATGCGCCAGAAGGAACATTGTCGAAGCGATCGGTGCTATCGGAAGTGTTGCCGGCGAGAAAAAAAGTTTTCAGTAATATTACAAAATACAAAATGTGTGATATCTCAAAAACCTTACCTTTTTTTAAAAAGGTAAGAACAGTCGCCAAGTACACGCACAACACATGTATTTCAATAATAAATTAAAACTTGATTTAATGCTACAAAAAATTCTTTTTCTCTGTACTGTAAACTACAAACAATTATTTCTTTAAAAAATCTGGTTTACAAAAGAAGTGATATCAAAAAGTAACACCAAGTAAACTTTTGTTTGTTTTATTAAATTTATTTTAGTTTACTATTCTCGAAAAACTTACCTTTTAAAAAAAAAGTAAATCAAGCGCCTAGTACACGTACAACACGTATTGTATTTAAATTAATAAGTATATACTACAAAACATTCTTTCCCTAAAAATTTGTTTTACAAAAGAAGTGATATCAAAAAGTAGCACCAAGTAAACTTTTGTACGTTATTTTTTACATACTATTAAAATTTCTTTCTCTATAAAACCTGTTTTACGAAATAGAGAATGTATGATATCTCGAAAAACTTACCTTTTTAAAAAAGGTAAAAAGTGGCGCCAAATACACGCACAACACGTACTGCATTTAAATTGATTAAAATTAAAAATCTTAAACTGTTTTTCATTATTTATATAAAAATTAATAAATATGGCTCAAAGGAAAATTACATCAACGTGAAAACCAATGAGCCTAAGATCCTGGGTAAAGATGGACGTGAAATTAAATAACAGCCAATGCAATTAAGTGGACGTTTCGATCATTTTAATGTAGATCATTTTCAACACTATTACAAAAATATGAAAGGATTATAAGAACAAAATAAAAATGAATTCATAGAAAATAATAAATGTCAGTAACAAAATGTTCAAATTAATATGTACGTACCTAGGCAGGCAAGTCAATACATGAGTCGATAACGAGTGCAAAGGCAAGCAAACAACAACCAAACGGTCAATGACATAGACAAGCAAACAAACATGTGTGCTGTCTATGTATCCGTGTCTAAATTAAAAATTCAAATAATTTATCAGTAATGTTCAATTCACAAAAGTTGTTTTGACAAAGAAAAGTCAAATAATTAAAAATAAAAATAAATAAGAGTCAAAAAAGAAAGTCTATTTGTCATTAAAACTTTTTAATTTGAATTGAAAGAATAAATATAATTGACAAAGAATGCAAAAACTTACTTTTAATTTGTAAATCAAAAACTAAGTTCGGAAGTCATAACGCTCGCCCAGACACACGACACAGACACAGAGGGACGCTGAGTGACACAGAGTGAGCGCTCACACACACCAGGCGCGCGGCTTATTATGGCGCGCTCACTGACATGTGCCTGGGTAAAGGTCTGCGCTGATTGGCCTGATTTACTCAATAATTACTCCTTTATTATAAATAATAGAAAAAAATAGTTCAGGATTTTTTGACTCAGTTTCAGTGTTCACAGTTTTGGCTTCCTTACAGCATGCTGAAGCGGTGGAAGGGATGCGCACAACAGCAGCCGAAAGAAGGCCGAAATCCAAGCTATTTTAAATATTTTACATATATATTAAAATACATTGATTAAATAGTATAATTTTTATATATTAGAATTATACTTTTATTATAAAAGCATGATTTGATACCAATTTTTGAGTACTTATCAAGTCAGACTTTACGCACGTGTCTGATAAACATATTTTTTTAGGTCACTATTTGAGATGCAGCCGCACCAAGTTGTTTTTGTAAACAACAAGTATATTATTGTAAACTGTATTTCTATTCAATATTGCTTTCTATTGTATATTGTTTTTCACTATAATAACGTACAAAAGTTTACTTGGTGCTACTTCTTGATATCACTTCTTTTATAAAACAGGTTTTTAGAGAAAAAATGTTTTGTAGCATATAATATTTTGTAAACCAGGTTTTATATAGAAAAAGAATTTTTTGTATTTTGTAAATAGTATTACTAAAATAAAGTTTTCTTGTTTAATAATTACTAAAAATATATAATTTAAAAATATATAATAATAAAATGTATAATAATAATACTAAATATATAATAATAATAATAATAAATATATAACATTTTGAGATGTTTTATTATCAATAATATTAATACTTTTTCTAAAATAAAAAACAATAACATCTTGAAAAAGCATTTCACTTTGTTATATGCAACAAGCGCGCAACGTGAACATGTATCCCCAGGCAACCAGCTGACGTTATAATGACGTTAATATAAAGTCAGTTTTTGACCAGTTCGACGTTAGTTTATGACGTGATATTAACGTAATGACGACGTGAGTTTGTCTCGTCAAAAATGACGTCATGTTAATGACGTTTACTTAC
>NW_018021095.1:18219-19813 GCF_002006095.1 Pseudomyrmex gracilis
GGATCTTACATATAATACATAAATATATACTCAAAAACAAATTTTTAACTACCGTGTTATTTAAATAACGTCATTATGACGTCTTACTCACTTATTTCAACTGACGTTACTCCAAAAACCAATAGTTACATCATATATGACGTATATGTGTGACGTATATACTGACGTCATTGTTATGACGTTCAAAATAACGTCAGATTTAGGTCATAATCACCAATTAGTGACAAAAATCACGTATATTTACGTCATTACAACGTCAGCTGGTTGCTTGGGTCGTGTCTCGCCTTATACCCGGTTTGGTGGAGAGGAGACGGAATATAGTAGGTTTGCACTTTTCCACGAGTCAAACAATCAAGAATGACATTAGGTTTGTTTTTTTCCCTGAACTGGATGCACTAGTTCACAGTCTATCTTTGTTTTTCTAATATGGATAAAAAAAGAATCCTCCTATTATGTACACGGACGGCAGTTCTCGCTTGTGCGCGTACCTCCACCATTGAGGTGGTGCTCTCGGTGCTAACTGGCTCAATTTTACATGTAACGCTTATCGCGACTCTAACAATTCAATATATGTAAAGCTTTCTGATAAATGTAAAATGTTTGATGACAATCAGTCTCAAAATTTACTTGTAATAATATATGCTAATTAAACAAAAATTAATATAACATTTGTGTACATATATGTGTGTATAATAAATGTATGTTCTGTACAGTACTGAAAAAATCACAATGTGTTATTATTCATAAAAAACTAAGTACACATAATAAAGTAAAGTTTTTTACCATTATTTTTTTCTTTATGAAAAGTCACTTTTTTAACACATTATATTGTGTACAAAAAAGTATAAAAAACAAGTATATATAATAAATAAAGAGTGTTACAAACATCTATTTTATATTGTGTATATATTTGTTTCCTGAAGAATAACACTGTGATCACTACTATACAGAACACTATACATTTATTATTACGCAGATGTGTACGTAGATGGTATACAATTTTCTTTCACTTCTATGTATTAATACACAAATAAATTAAAAGACTGGATGTCATCAACCATTTTACATTTATTAGAAAGCTTTATACAGGGTGTCCGACAATTAGTGTAAACTCTCTCGTAGGCAAGTAAAAGAAGTAAAATTGAGTCAAAAAGTCCTGAAACATTTTTTTCTATTACATATAATAAAGGAGTAATTAAATAAATCAAGCCAATCTTTAGCCGAACGCACGTCAGTGAATCGTACGCCTGGTGTGAGCGCTCCGCGCGGCTCACTGACGTGCGTCCGACTAAAGATCGGCAGATTGGCTTGATTTATTCAATAATTATTTTTTTATTATATGTAAGAGAAAAAAATGGTTCAGGACTTTTTAACTCACTCTTACTCTTTCTACTTATCTACGAGAGATATTACACTGATTGTCGGATACCCTGTATACAGGGTGTTTCAGAACTATGGGATCAAACTTCTAGGGGTTATTCAGTGCAACAGTAGAAAACATTTGAGTATAGGGACCCATGTCCGGAAAAGTGTCACTACCGCACTACGGCCCTAAGACGCGTTAAAATTTAGAAAGACGATGAATTGCCTAAAT
>NW_018021095.1:21758-23202 GCF_002006095.1 Pseudomyrmex gracilis
ACTAAGTAGTTCCAGCGTTGACCGCTCGATAGCGCCGCTTACCCGCGCTAGAAAAAATCAGTCCGGGAACTTTCCGGACAAACTGTGTACATATTAAAAAATACGTAAGCAAGCCTATTTCGAGCTTTGACCAATGCTCCGCGGATTGACCAGTCAATCCTAGAAGTGCACGTGCTTCAGGCTTTGACTATAACACATACATGTATACTACTTTGTATTCATTACTACACCAGCAAACGTTTAGAAAATCGCCTTTGGGAAAAAAATAAAGCAGTTTTATGTTATAAAATACTGTCATCCAATAATTTTAAAACATAGCCAGCCCAGTTAATTGTAAATAATTTGTATTCATCATAGCACCAGCACACGTGTTTAAAAACGCCTCTGGGAGAAAAAACAAAGCAACTTTAGAGTCACAAAGATACATCCGACATTGTATTATTTTAATATTATTTAGAAATTAGCCAGCATATGCATTGGCAGTTCATAATAACTTTTACACCAGCACACGTTTTCAAAAACGCCTCTAGGAGAAAAAATAAAGCAATTTTACATCACAAGAGACGCCTCTGGCATTATAAATTTAAAATATAGCTAACATACATCAACCAAAAATGCTTAATAATTATTAATATTCTAGCACACGTTTTCAAAACCGTCTTTGGGAAGAAAAACAAAGCAACATTAGAAAGATGCATCTGACATTGGTGTATATTAATATTTAGAAACTAGCCAGCTTATATGCGTTGGCATTGTTTTCTATACTCACATTAGTACAGATGATATTTTAAACGTTTATAGAATGATATAACACATAATAATCACACAATATAACACATCTGAATACAACACAATATTTATATAATATTTGATACACTACAATATTAAGAAGTCTTAGGAGTACATCTGAGTTTGATTGGTCAGTCAAAGTTGAAGGTAAGGTTACTCTAGGTTCGTCGTTTGTAGTATAACTTACATGTTGTGTTGGTGCACGATTTCCAAAGCTGCAGTGATTATAACAGTTTCCGATTAATTGTTTGAAAAGATTAATAGTACTGGAGAAGAGTCCGATTTTGTAAAGAAAAACAAAGAGGATAGAGCCAAGGGCTATATATCCTGCTAGCTGAAGATAATACATGAAGTTTTCTTTTGAAGTGATGGTTCTATGATTTTCTAATATTTCGTCTGCAATAGTGTTTAATTCAGGGACTTATACCGGTATGCAAAATACCGGTATTTTACCGATATTTTTGGGTAATGGTATGAAAACCCTTATGCAAACCGAAATACAGATATACCGGTATGACGTCATACCGGTATACGATAATACCGGTATATTTACCCATATTTACCGATAATTTTTTCGTGATTTTTTAAAAGTAATATCTTAAAACTATAAGTGTTGTCATTATGTTGATAACACTTTTTAATAATATAATGTTTA
>NW_018021095.1:24272-25956 GCF_002006095.1 Pseudomyrmex gracilis
CTACGAGGAATTTTATCAGAACAGAGAATATGCAAATTTTCTTGTTTAGGTGCAATTCCGATCCAGTCTTGATTGGTGTGAAGTTGTATCCACAATGTATTTTGGATTTGCATATACTTTGTTGTACATTTTTCTGATTCGTGTTTACTAAGTATTTCGCTTAGACAATTGTCTTTTATTCCCGTTTTATAATCCGGATAAGTTCTTTTTAGTAACTGGCAATCTCCTATCTTTCTTGCTTTTGTTAATTCTAATTCATTTACACGCATAAAAATAGTTCTATAAGAATCTAATAAAATAAGCTTTTGCGTAGTATCTATGATAGATTGACCCAACCAACCGTGTCTCGGAAGGGATATTACTCTAGTTAATTCTAAAATCCTATCTTCTATCAAGGGGATCAATAATTGTAGTAACAGTCTTTTTTCCGTTAAAGCTATTGATACGTCGCTTATATCTATAAGAGTAGTGTAGTATTTTTCTTCTAAGGGTACAGGGAAGTTATCGATATGTTTATGTTCCCTGAGAACGGTAAAAAGTTTTTTAGGAGATAGAATATATGGTTGCACAGTTCCGTGTCTGCCGTCTACAATTAAATCTTCTGATTTTCTAATTTCATTAACTAGTTTTTGCATTTCGTTATTTAAGTGTAAAAGAAGTTTATCCAAAGAAGTTTATCCAAATATTAAGTTCGTTAGCGTGACTCAGATCTCTGAGACGATTAAACTGTGTGTTCACATATTCCATCGAGTGTGAAAATTCGTTTTCAAGTTCCTTATCGCCTGCAAATGTTTTAAGAATTATGTTAGTTTGATTCTTAACATATTGTACAAGGGTTTTTTGACTCTTATAAAGTTTATCTAGTTCTTGATTATAATAAGTCGCATCTGTATCATCTAAGGTTCCGAAGAGCGTTTTACTTATTTCTCCTACAAAATCGAAAAGACCACGCTTGGTTCTCGGTCTCTTCGCTTGCATGCCTGCTAAATGTAATACATTTTCTAATTCGCTAGCTACATGATCTAATTTATTGATTTTCTCACGAATTCTAATTTTTGAAGAACAGGTCCAACTTCGGTTTTTGACCGTAGTGACGCATTTTTCTGCTAATTGTTGGTATGCTTTTTGAAGTTCTACAAAGTGTCTTTCTAAGTCTGATAAGTCGTATCCTACTATGATTTTCCATTGTTCGTGATACAGTTTCATTTTGGACAAAGTTTCGAGATAAACAACCTCATCATTATCGAGCTGGTGAACCGAATATTTTTCCTTTTCTCCGTCACTCCAATGACATTGTAGAGCCATCACTAGTATCAATAGAATGATTCGTCTCAGATTTATTTTCTTGATCTAGAACAAAAGATTTGATATCACTTCTGTGATATTGTTTTATTTCTGTATTTTCTTTTATATGATACGTTATAAAGTTGTCGTGTCGAATCACAAGGAAAGAACCTTTCCACTGCGGTTCGAATGATTTTGCATTGAAGTTTTTTACAAGAACTAAATCGTTAATTTTGATTGGCGCGTATGTTTTATTAGAAATATTAGAATCTTGATATTCACGTATACTCTTACGTGCTTCCTCTAATTTATTTTCGTGTTGAATGCGCATATTATCAATTTGACTTTGCAGAGTTAATCTTTCATCTTCTTCACTGAAGATGTGATTAGGCTCTCTGCC
>NW_018021095.1:25971-28506 GCF_002006095.1 Pseudomyrmex gracilis
CGATTGCGGGTGATAAATTGAAGTAAGAACGTGTTTTGCGTTTAATCTATCGCAAAGTGTTTTAAATTCGTTTGATGTAAACTCTAGCGCGTTATCAGAAAGAAATTCTTTAGGTTTTCCAAAATATCTAAGCCAAGAGTGCCAAAGTGCTTCTATGATTGCTGCTGTTGATTTGTCAATAAGCGGTTCTACTAGAATATATCGAGTAAGGTAATCTTGAATTACGAGGATATATCGATTTTCTTTATTAGTTATTTCAAAAGGTCCCATGATATCGAGCGATATTTTTTCATTAGGAGCTTTAGGAATATCAGGAGAGGAGTAAATATAAGGTTTCTGAGTTCCCGGTTTGTTAAACTGGCAAGTTTCGCATTTGTTAATAAATTCTTTTACATTTACAGTTATAGTAGGCCAGTTATATTTTTGTCTAATTTTTTGAAGTGTTTTTTCTACCGAATAGTGACCGCCTAATATGCCCGAATGAGCATCTGCGATAATTTCTCTTTTATTTCTTATTTCCGGATTGTGTTTAGAAACGTAAATGTATAATTTATCACCAAGATAATATTCGTCAATAATTGATAGTAACTTGTTAATTTCCTTTTGATCGTGTATAATATTTAAATGATGATCATTTTCGGTAAGAAAGTCGTGTAATTGAATACTCATTTGTCGGTGAGTCGCGTGAGGGGAAATATAAATTTCATTTTCTATTGTGATTTCGGGTGGAGTTTTGATATAAAGTATGGTTTTGTTAGTAAGCCTGCCGACTTGATTTTTAATTATTATTTGCTTTTGAATTTGTGGTTCAGATGGTTTAAAAGAGCAAGGACTAGGAGATTTTGAGCTGCGAGGGGATATCATTCTCGCTGGGGAGTCTGGAATTCTAGTAANAGAAGTAAATGGTGTTCCGTCAATAATTATTTTTGTTTTGTTTTCTAAGTCGTGTTCCGAAATAATTGAATCAATTAACTGTCGTGTCTCTTTGTTCATAAGTCCTTTAATTGTTAGTGTCCATTTGGAAGGATTTGTGTCAGTATCTTCAATAATTGGAATAACATGAGCTCGAAAAAAATTAGGAGTAAGAAATTCTGGATCGATATTTTGCCAGCCTGGAACAGGATCTTTGCTGATGGCAATTTTAATTTGAAAATTTTCTTTTTCTACTTCTGTAAGAATTTTCTAAATTTTATCAAAAGTTGTTTGAGTTTTATTTACATTTTCAGATTCAATTGCATTAACAGGAATACGTGAAAGAGCATCAGCGTTTGTGTTAATTTTTCCCAATTTGTAAACTATTTCGTAATCAAATTCTTCTAATTTTAGTCTCTATCTCATAAGTCTAGAATTTGGATCTTTAACATTCATTAACCAAATCAAAGGTTTGTGATCTGTTACGATTTTAAATTGTTTACCAAATAAATATTGTCTAAAATGTTTTGTTGCTCATACAATTGCTAAAAGTTCCTTTTCAGTAGTACTGTATCGTGTTTCTGCTTTGTTAAGAGTTCTAGAAGCAAAAGCCAATGGCTTGTCTTTGCCTATTTCTCCTTGAGAAAGAATTGCTCCGATTGCTTCATTAGATGCGTCCGTAGTAAGGACAAAGGGTTTATTCCAGTCAGGATATGGAAGTACTGGTTGTGACGTCAATTTCGTTTTTAATAATTCAAACGAGTGTTGTTGTTCGTTTGTCTATTTAAAAGTGGTGGATTTTTGAAGAAGTTGTGTGAGAGGTTTGGCAATTTTTGAAAAATCTTTAATAAATTTTCGATAATATCCAACAAGTCCGAGGAATTGTTTTATTTCTTTAGAATTTTTAGGAACAGGATATGTTTGAACCTTTTCTATTCTTTTAGGATTAGGTTGTACACCGCGTTCAGAAATTAAATGTCCTAAATACTCGAGTTCTGGGCAAAGATATTCGCATTTTTCCGGTTGAAGTTTTAATCCTACTTGTCGAAGTCTTTCGAATAATATTTTTAAGTTTTTATTATGTTTTTCTATTGTTTTTCCGTATACGATTATGTCATCAATATAAACAAAACAATTATTTCCGACTAAATCTTTTAATCCTTTGTTCATCATTCGTTGAAATGTTGGCGGTGCGTTTTTTAAACCGAAGGGCATGCGCGTATATTCGTAATGTCCGTTCGAAGTTGAAAAAGCCGTTTTTGGAATATNTTTTGGATTCATGCCGATTTGATGAAAACCCGACGCTAAGTCAAAAGCTGAAAAGTAACGCGCGTTTCTTAATTGATCTAAAATTTCATCAATATTCGGAAGGGGATAAGCATCTTGAATAGTTTTTTCAGTAAGTTTTCTATAATCTATAACTAATCTCCATTTAGTTTTTCCCGACGCGTCTTGTTTTTTTGGTACTACCCACAGCGGTGAATTGTAAGATGAATCTGATTCTCTTATAATGCCCTTTTCTAACATGTCTTTAATTTGTGTTTTAATTTCTTCTTGATGTATTGGTGGATAACGGTATTGTTTAGTATTGATAGAAATGTCGTCTGTTGTTTTTATCTCGTG
>NW_018021095.1:29443-35472 GCF_002006095.1 Pseudomyrmex gracilis
TAATTGTCGTTTCGTTGCATCCTCATTTTACGAAGTTGCAATTCTCCTTCGAACATTCTTGCTTTGCTGAATGCCAGATTTAGATTATCGAGATGATCAAACAAATAAAGATGATCACCAATTTCTGTTCTCACGTTGCGACGGAATACTTCTATCGCTTTCTGCTGATATATTTCTTCTTGAATCAGAATTTTCACATTAGTTGTATTTTGCGCAATGATCTCGTCTTGAATACGTGAAAATCGGCTGATAAAGTCGTCAATGCTTTCATTTGAGCGTTGAAAGCATGTATCCCGCTGCACTTCTAACGCGGATAAATTTTGCGCTTTTCCGTGCAAAAATCTTAGTTTCTCGAATAATTGTGAAAATTTCTATACACCGTCGAGTCTCACGGTGCCTTTCGCTCTTCCCGTCAATTTTTGTGTAATAACCGCGATTCATAAGAATTCATGTTGATTAATCGCGAGTTGCTTCACTGCGGCTTGAATGTGTTCAATAAAAGATTCGACATTAGATCCGTCAAATTCTGGAATTAAATGCAACGCCATTTTATAGTTATTAATTGCCGGTTCGATGTTTGTCTCGCGTTGTTCGTCACCTTCTGATGTCATCTGTTGTAAATTTCTGGTCGGATCGTCTCGGATTTCATTTACTTGTTTTCTTAGATCGCGAATCACGTCCGTCATTTCAGCTAATTTTTCTAGTATTATATTGTTGAGAGCAGTTTGATCTCTTACTGGACTTTGTGCGCGCGACATTGGAGCGGTTACAAAAATTCTTGATTCTAATATATCGGTGATTGAACTCGAATTTGTTGAGTCACTGGATGGAATTTCGCTTACCGTTCTGTAATTTGTCTACGCCAGTGTCCTTGGATTCGGTAGACGAGATAATTTCCAAAGTTAACTAGGAAAACTAGTATATCTTCTTGAATGTGCTCACTTCACTGTTTGCACAATTATCCCGCACAGCTGCCACCAATTGTAAGAATCGTCACACTGATTATTATAAAAATTTGTTTATTCAGTTTTATTTCGTACAGTTTTCTCGTGACGATGTTACAATAATTGTTTAAAATAACTGCGCGACTATGATTACAATACACAGTTCACTACTAATAATTACGTGATGATAAATGATTGACTGTAACTGACTGCTTAATTCTGACTGACTGCCCGCCTCGGTTCGAGGGCGCGCTTTTATAGGGCCTGAGTTCGGCCAAGGAAGGTTCTGGAGTTCTCCTTATTTGGTAATATTCTAGAGCATTCTCGAAGGTTCGAGAGTAATCTAGAATGTTCTAGATTCGGCTGTGTGCTAGGACAATCATTTCCTGTGTCGAAAGATTGCCTTATATGGTAAGGTATTTCGAAGGGTCGATGGTGCGTCACGGTTTTATCGCTAACCGTCAGTTTTTATGATACTTAAAATAAACATGGAAAAATCTAGAATCTACGCGTAGCAACTAGACTAAGCTAGACAATGGTCACAAAATAACACATAACAATTGCAACACAAATAATGTTCACTTAAATCTTTTCACTAAAACTTATAAAAGTTTGATTTGTTTTGTATTGTATTGAAAAGGTTTCGACAAAAAAAACACGTGCTCCACAAAGCAAGTTATTTTAAAGTTGTTCTATGTTATTGCAAAACGCAATTGCAGTCACAGATCTCGCGGAAGTGACAAATCGTGTTACGATTGAATAGTTTGATAGATCCGTTAGGTCAATTTCGTGAGACCTGCGTTTGCTCTCTGCGACTACTATTAAACGGTCTTTATGTTTGCAGATACTTCGTAGGTTAGAAAATCTGTCATATAGCACGATATGCACATGCATATATATATATATATATACTGGTCATATGCGCACGCGTCATATTGCAGCACTCTCTATTGCAATATTCGTAACCTATATAGTGCTGTTTTGGGCTCGTTTTTTCTGGCATAATGTTAGTATATGATAGCAAACATAGTGGAAAAAACAATGTGAAGCATTCCCATCGTTGCGCACACGCATCCAATCAGCGCGCGGCCCCGTTTGCAGACGCTCAATTCAAAATGACACATAATGATTTCAAATAAAATGCAAATTTGAAAAAAATTAACAATTTAGATATAAACCTTCTTAAAAATATGTTTATTTTTAAATTGACTTGACAAACAATTTACATATAAACAATTATTTAAATATAATAATGATTTAAAATAAAATGCAGATTTGAAAAAACTAACAATTTAGATATAAACTTTATGGAAATATGTTTATTTTATAACAAACTTGAAAAAACAATTTACATATAAACAATTATTTAAATATAATAAATTAAAATAAAATGCAGATTTGAATAGAATAACAAAAAATAATAAAAAATAATACAATAACAACAAATAAAAAATAATCAAATAAAATAATATAGATATAAACTTTATGAAAATATGTTTATTTATTTTTTTTTTTTTTTATATAGCTGCTCTTTTCCGTCACGTGCGCGTTTTGAGCGTTTTATTTTGGTTTTGTTTATACGTTTTCACTTTTGAGTATGTTTTTAAAACATTAGTATTGTTATTGTGCGTTTTCGTATGGTTTTGTTTGTTTCACCATATTTCTAATAAAGTTTATACTTACAGTGTTATTCTATTCAAGTTTGTTACAGAATATATTAGGAATTAAAATTAATTCATAGCCTTTTTTCAATGAAAAAAATTATTTATTTTAAATGAAAATAAAAAAATACATTACTTAAAGTATTGCCCATCACTTTTTACTACTTTTGACCATCTTTCAAGCACGGAATGAATACCGTGTCGGAAGAACGCTTCGTCTTTAGAAGCAATCGACCCATTTGTGACAATCTTTGTAAGAAGTGAACTTCTGCTCAGACAAGCTATGAGCCATCGAACAAAACAAATGGTAATCAAAAGGAGCAACATTTGGAGAATACGGCGGGTGGGATAGAACTTCCCATTTAAGTGTTTCCAGGTATGTTTGTACCGGTTTTGCGACGTGCGGACGAGCATTGTCGTGCAGCAAAATGACTTTGTCGTATCTTTTGGAGTATTCCGACCGTTTTTCTTTCAATGCACGGCTCAAGCGCATCAATTGTAGTCGGTAGCAATCTCCAGTTATGGTTTCATTCAGCAGTTCATAATAAATCACACCCCTCTGATCCTACCAAATACAGAGCAGGAGCTTAGACCCATGGATATTCGGCTTTGCCACTGATGTTGATGGTTGGCCGTGCTTAACCCATGACTTTCTGCGCTTTAGATTGTCGTAATGGATCCATTTTTCATTATCGGTGACAATTCAATTCAAAAAACCTTTTCTTTTCTCCCGTTGAAGCAGCAGTTCACATGTTAAAAAAACGCCTCTCAATGTCCCTTTGTTTCAATTCATATGGGACCCAATGTCCTTTCTTCTGGATCATGCCCAAACTTTTAAGACGTTTTCCTACCGTTGATAAGTCAACTCCCAATTATGTAGACAATTCTTGAAGTGTTTGACATGAGTCTTCATTGAGCAATGCTTCCAAATCATTATCTTTAAATTTTTTCGGCTGGCCAGGTCGCTCCTTGTCATCCAAGTCAAAATCACCAGCTTTAAAACGTGCAAACCACTTCCGACACGTTTACTCAGCTAGAGCATGTTTACCATACACTTCCACCAAAATACGATAAGTTCAGCAACACTTTTATTCATATTAAAGTAATGAAGTAAAACTCCCCGCAAAAACACTTTATTCGGCACAAATTTTGACATATTCAATAAATTATAAAGTGTTGTTATTTACGATTCCAAAAAAGGTTATGTAAAGCTAATGACGTCCAATGACAGCTGTTTCACGATAAATACATTACTGTAGGTAACAACGAAATACTGTACTACCTACGCCATCTCTTGTAAAACGCTACGAATTAATTCCAACATCTCTCTAATACTTGTACTAAAGTTTATATTTTCAGCGTTTATATTTAAATTGTTATTTTTAAGTCTGTTAAAAAACAAAACGTATTTCTT
This sequence comes from Pseudomyrmex gracilis, assembly GCF_002006095.1. Classification (NCBI taxonomy): domain Eukaryota; kingdom Metazoa; phylum Arthropoda; class Insecta; order Hymenoptera; family Formicidae; genus Pseudomyrmex; species Pseudomyrmex gracilis. Next base: position 33,463 of record NW_018021095.1, read on the forward strand.
ATAAAGTTTATAGTTTAAGTGTTTATATTTAAATAATTGTTTATATATAAATTGTTTTTTCAAGTGTTATAAAATAAACATATTTTTAATAAAGTTTATATATAAATTGATATTTTTTTCATATCTGCATTTTCTTTGAAATCATTATTATGTAATATTAGGTGGGTGGAAAAGTTCTGCGGATTTTTAGTTTAAAATTTAAACACAAAATTGACATTAATAAAAATTAATTTAGTCCACAATGTGTTGACTGTCTTGATCTACAACTTGTTGCCAACGTTTCGGTAGAGCCTTGATGCCGCTCTCGTAAAACCCTTGAGACTTGTGGGCGAAAAAATCAACGAGGTGATTTCGGATGGCCTCCATTGAGTCGAATTGATGACCGTCAACATTGTTTTGCAGCGAGCGAAACAAGTAATAATCAGACGGTGCAAGGTCCGGCGAATATGGTGGATGCTGCATTATTTCCCAGCCAAAGCTCTGCAATTTTTTTTTTTGTGATCAAAGAAGTATGTGGTCGAGCGTTGTCATGATGGAAAATCACACCTTTTCTATTCGACAATTCTGGTTGCTTCTCTTGCACTACCTTGCGCAATTTGTCGAGCTGAGCGCAGTATTTCTTTGAATCTATTGTTTGGCCCTGCGGGAGCAGCTCGAACCACAGCACTCCTTTATAGTTCCACCAAATACATAGCATTATTTTCTATGGATGCAAATTAGGTTTTGCCACCGTTTGTGAAGACTCGCCCGGACCGCACCACGACTTCCGCCGCTTAATGTTGTTGTAGACAACCTATTTCTCGTCTCCAGTGATGATCCGTTTCAGAAATGGGTCTAGAGAGTTTTGTTTCAGGAGAGATTCACACACTAAAACCCGATCCATGATGTTCTTTTCGCTCAGTTCGTGCGGCACCCATACATCAAGCTTTTTCGCCATGCCAAGCTTTTTTAATCGATCCATAATGGTTGTATGATGAATGCCAAAGCGCTTCGCAATCTTTCAAGTCGTTAAGTGTCGATCACTCTTTACTGTAGCCAGAAGTTGGTCGTCGTCAACAGAATTTGGCCGTCCAGAGTGTGGTGCATCTTGGAGGTTAAATTCTCCGGAACGGAAGCAAGCAAACCATCTTTCGCATGTGTCTGCGCTTAAAGCCGAGGCACTATACATGGCGCATATTTCGCGCTTAGCGTCCGCCGCTTTATATCCTTTACGGAATAAAAACAGCAAAATATGGCGAAAATGCAATTTTTGATCTTCCATTTTAGTTGTATGCCGTACACGCAAAACACGTCCGACCAAAACAAACACTTCTGCCAAATGTCAAGCGCAGTGTGACTTGTCAAAATATGTGCGGCAGACTGACATTTGAACGACACGCGATAATTATTTTCTGACACTAGTGTCATCTATTAAAAAATCCGCAGAACTTTTCCACATAAAAATAAAAAAATATTTGATTGAAAATTCAAATTTGATTACGCAGGTTGAATTGTTACTGTTAAATTAAACTCCTCTGATCTGGATTTCATTTTGAATTAAGCGCCTGCAAACGGTGCCGACGTCTGACTGGTTCAGCCTCCATTATGCGCAATGCTTCACCTTGTTTTTTCCACCATGATAGCAAATATACTGTCATCACGAGAATCGATTTTTTTCGATAATTACACATTCTAATCCTAATCTGAATGTCTCATAATATTCTTTGATATCATACGGTTGTATGAAGTCCGGTCAAAGTATGTATTTAGAGCGTAAAAACAATTCTACAATATAAAAATATAGTTAGGTTATAATAGGTTATAATAGGAAACTGTAAGTAAAAAATTTATTCTCAATTTCTACTTACTCTAATAGAACTTCATACAAATCTTACCATACTTTTAGTGCTTCTGGAGAAGCACTTTTTATTTGATGTAGTAAATACACAGTTTGTCCGGAAAGTTCCCGGACTACGTGAATTAAAAATCGAAAATGAAAGATATGGTTTATTAAACAAGTTTACACTTCAA
>NW_018021095.1:36167-49781 GCF_002006095.1 Pseudomyrmex gracilis
CTATACTAAGTAGTTCCAGCGTTGACCGCTCGATAGCGCCGCTTACCCGCGCTAGAAAAAATCAGTCCGGGAACTTTCCGGACAAACTGTGTACGAAGAAATTTCGATCCTAAACGTCGGTTTACAGGTATCTATAGTCGGTATCTAGTACCCTCTTAAAGCGAGCGGCCGGAACGCTGTTATCGTAAACTGGTTCCGTGTGTGTTGCGAGCGCCGGTTGGCGACCCCGCGTGTCGAGACTGGCGAGCCTCACATACAAAAGAAAGGTGTTTTTTTCGAAATTTTCGGCCGCGTACAAAAACACGAGTCTCGTGCCGTTCGCGAAACGAGCGTGCGGCGAGACAAAGTTCCAATCATTCGATCGGAATTTCGCGGAAATCCGGAAGGCGTCTGCATACCAATTACCGAAAAGCTTTGTTTCTTTTTATCTGTATTTCAAAACTATAGACTCAAGAATATAGCTTGCTAATTTATTTCCTCTATCTTAAATTGAAAGTTAAATTTTCTTTGTTTCCATCCGCCCAATCAATCTTCTCCTTTACATTATCTCGCCCTTCTCCGTTCGGGTCAAAAAGTTAATCAGTCTTTCTTTTAGACGAGACGTTCCGAAATTGACACGTGAGACACGTCTGGGGGGGGGGGGGCGCCCAATTTCCATCTTTATAAAACACCGACGATCTCGAGAAATCCGGTTTCGTTTCCGGACTCAGAAAACCAATGATTACCGTCACAGCGGAGACGAGACTTTTTCTCAAGTGCAACGTAAGGAAAAATACGTTGCAATATATATATATATATATATATATATTGTGACGGACACTTCGCTCTCGGATCTTTTAGCGAAGGTGCCGCACAACTTCGGCACGTTTATTCACCCAAAAGAAACTAAATCTTTACTTACCAAATTCGGTAGTTGGGCGCCAGGCGTGCTTTTACCCGCCAAATTCAACAATCTCAATTTGCAACAAGAATTCCGGCAAAGAATCTAAACGTGACGGTAATGTCACCCGATAGCTCAGTTTAGTACAATAACGGAGGGGCGTGGGCTCAGGAGGCAGTGTTTATTAAATAAGGCAGAGAAACTCGCTCGTTATTGATAATTAGAATAAACTTTAATATTAACAACTTGAACTGAGTCTGACCGGTCGCTAGCCAGAATTGATATCGGCAGTACAGACAAAAGAAAGAAACAAAAAAAACAATACATACGGTAAAAGAACCCGATAAAATGTTACATATGTTGGTCGCAAATTTTCGGCAAGATTTACAATTTCTTAGTCGATATCTGGAAAAATACAGAGACATGATATTCGATATCTCAGAATCACACGCGCTAAGAGACTATAACGAACGGACGAGATTGACGCAAAGAACAAAAAACAATGAAAACAAGACATACACGGATGACGAGCAAAGATAAGCCCGGATTGTTGCAACCGCGACTGATTGGGACGAGAGCAGCGGCAAATAAAAAATAATTATTTTTATTTTTAACAAACGCAAACCGCAATATACTGTATTATCGGCAACATATTCCGCGATATCGAACTCGCGAGGTAGCCCGTCGAGATTCGATTCACGAACAATATAAGTCGCGAGAGGTGCGGAGAAAACCAACCACACTTACGTTTGCCGGCGACTCTCCACAAACCGATAATTATTCTGCTCTCTCTTTTGAGATCGTCCTTGCAGGTCCTCCTCGGATGTTATCCGGCACACAGTCTTACCCCCGGCATCACGACATACGTGAGAGGCGATGAACTCGCGGGGTTGAAGGTACGCTCAACAATGAATTCGGCTCCTTTGGCAATTGCTCTTCTCGCCGTGCGCTGTTTTTCGCGCTGTCTAATGAGCCAATCATATTCTTCCCGTTGCGGCGCTACGATTGACAGCGACCACGTGTGTATCGGCAACGCATCGACGCGGGCTCTTTTCTGGCCGTATCAACCTGTTCTGCTTAATTTCCTTTGTAGATGAGATTACTCGGGCTCATCTTTCTGCATCACGGGGTTGATAACTCCACAAGAAGCCCCGCTCCAGTTTTTGCCGGAGTCAGAGTACCGATATCTCCCGTTTTGTTGTCCGTCGTCGACATTATCGCCGAGCGCCCTATAAGGCCCTTACGCCCCTGTATCGCTGTTTGTCTTCTTTTTTTCTCGCTCTTCTCTACCTGCCGGTCACGTACAGTGTGTTGCTCTTTTCACGCTGAAAATAACTTACAAAATAGCCGCCGAGCGGCATATTACAATACGCAAAAATAACGCAAACCTAAAGTAAGCGCATTCGCTTGCGCTACGCAATCTAATGAGCTGCTCTCCCTCAAATAGTGGGGAAACGCGAGCTGACCGCCTCCTGTGCCGGCCGGAAATGCATCCTTGTGACGGATACAAAAAGTGTCACGTCACAATATATATACAGGGTGTCCGGTAAGTACCGTATCACTGCTTGTAGGCAGGCAGAAAGGATTATTCTAAGTCAAAAAATCCTATATCACTTTGCAAGATTCGCAATAATTAACGAGATATGAATTAATAAAGATCCGCGAATGAGCGTGCATAATGGCGGCACAATGACAGCTCATTGTTTCACGCGCTCACGCTGTAGCAACGGAATAGGAGTTAATATAATAACATGTGATATACATAAACTATACATAAAATAATTACCGACTAAACGCGAAAGCATGGATCTTGTATTTAACTACATAAATTTTAAAAAAGACCTCACTTTTGAGACATTTGACATTAAACGTATTTATTTTGATGAAAGAAATACGAGATCCATGCTTTTGCATTTAGTTGTCGGTAATAATTTATTTTTATGTATAGTTTATGTATATCACGTGTTATTATATTAACTCCTATTCCGTTACTACGGCGTGAGCGCGCGAAACACTGAGCTGTCATTGTGCCGTCATTATGTACGTGGCTGCACGCTCATTTGCGGATCTTTATTAATTCATATCTTGCTAATTATTGCAAATCTTTCAAAGTAGTATAGTACTTTTCGTCTTAGAATAACTCCTTCTACTTACCTACGAGCGGTGAGACGGTAATTACCGGACACCCTATATATACAGAGTGTCTGACAACGAACTACCAAGCCGACGTGTGTAGATAGATGGGGTCAATCTGAGCAGAAAAGTTATTTACCTGTTTGGAAAATTTGCAATAGTTATTGAGCTATGAATTAATAAATGTGAGTCAATGAGCGCGCGGAAAGCAATGATCGGACTCTATAGGCGTGCATCGCTCACAGGTAGGTAGAAGCAGGGCCACCAAACTGCGTGTACCAGCGTTAGTGGTGCATCTTATCATAATACCGTCTGGCATGTGAACTAAATACGAATGTGTGAGTAAATACGTGTGAATATGTTCCGCCGTTACACGCGACTACACTGTGCAGTTGTTAAATCACTCAGTTTTGTTATATTTTAATAAACATTAATGATGGTAACAGCATGTTGCATTTCTTCTTGTAAATCTGGTAGTAATGTACCATTCCATTTATTTCCAAAAAATCGTGAATGTCACAAGTTATGGTTAGAAAATTTACATATACAGCAAGTAGAAAAACGTGAAATGCGTTAGACGTTGCCGAATTATAGTTTCCTCAGTTTTGTCACGAAACACAAGTAAACGAAAAATTAAAACTTATTTTCAATAGTGAAATTCCGACATCTATAATACATTGTTCTATTGTACATAATATTATAATAGAAGTAACTGCAAAACAATTTACTGTACAATGCTGCAAATTTATTAATAACATAACTGGTAAAATACAAGAAGAATGCGATGCTAATTTTATATCTACTCGAGCTAAAATAACGTCTCTGAAATATTCTAAGAAAAACAAAACAGTAAAATGTTGACATTTATATTATATATATTATATACAGGGTGTCCCAGAATGGCCGTACAATCTCTCGTAGGCAGGTAGAAGGAGTAAAACTGAATCGAAAAGTCTTATACCATTTTGCTAGATTCGCAATAGTTACTGAGATTTTAATTAACAAAGATCCGCGAATAAGCATGCATCGGGCTGTCTTACNATGCACGCTTATTCGCGGATCTTTGTTAATTAAAATCTCAGTAACTATTGCAAATCTAGCAAAATGGTATAAGACTTTTTGACTCAGTTTTACTCCTTCTACCTGCCTACGAGAGATTGTACGGCCATTCTGGGACACCCTGTATATAATATCTACATTATATATATTTTATACTATGTATATATATTTTAATAAATTATGACAACAAAGAAAACTTTTTGTCTATTATTTTTTTATTTAAAGCAAAAATAATATAATAAAATAGTGTAGTAACCTAGATGTGTATGTGTGTGTGTGTGTGTGTGTGTGTAACACTGGACGCCATGTTGGAATTTAGTTTCATTTTACCAACGCATTATTTCAAAGAGCGCCATAAATGCTGGTACCACGGATTCCATAGAATTTATATGGCAGTTTGGTGGTCCTGAGTAGAAGGGGTTATTCTAAGACAAAAAGTCCTAAACTACTTTGGAAGATTCGCAATAATTAACGAGATATGAATTACTAAAGATCCGCAAATGAGCGTGCAGCCAGCGTAAGGACAGCTCAGCCTTTCGCGTGGACACGCCGTAGCAACGGAATGGGAAGAGCTAATAGAATAACATGTGTATACATAAACAGCATATAGGCTGCGTTCGGGCAGCGCCGTATCCACGCTTTTGTCTCATTTTTCATGTTATTCTATTAGCTTTTCCTATCCCGTCGCTACAGCGTGTCCGCGCGAAAGACTGGGCTGTCTTTACGCTGTCCTTACGCTGGATGCACGCTGATTAGTGGATTCCCACAAATACTTCACTTATGCTCGTTATACTTGATAGTCCCGAGAACAACCTCAAGATTTTCGTATGTTTCTTTTAAATGAATAGAATGAGAAACCGGTATTGATGCATATTTGTTTCCGTTATGCAATAGTACTGCATTTGAACTTCTTTTTGAAGAATCAATAAAAAGTCTCTATTCATCTACATTTTAAGCATTATATCTCAAGTTTTTCATAAATCTTCTAATATCTTTGCAAAAAACTAAAGAACCTTCCTGATCAAAAAATGGAACAAATTCTTTTTCTTTATTTCCTATACCAACAGAACGTTGCCTCTGGTGCAAGTAAATTTTTTTTTTTTTTAAACAAGAGCCTAGAATTTCAGTATTCTTTTTACTCAGTGACAAATCTCGAACCAAGTCGTTCAAATCACTTTGAGTAAAGAGTTGAGGCTTTTCATCAACTTGTATATCAACAAATTCAGGTTAATCTTCCATATATTTGACATCATGAATATCATCAGATTTTATTACTAGCGGCGACGGTATAGGATAGTCAGATCCATGGAGAATTGGTTCTATTACTGACGATACATTAACATATTGAATATTTTTCTTGTGGTTAACATTAAATCCTTGCAATTTGCACTGACAAAAATAGCAGTCATCATGAGACTGAGGCTCTTTCCATGTCATAAGGATTGCAAGAGGCATTATTTTTATTCCACGCTTTCATAAAGAGAAAGTTCAAACACGTGTTGCAAAATAAGTGGGAGACTGATTTTTTATCTTGATTGCCGATTTTTCTGTCAAAATAATTACGGTAATTCATTTTCAATTGTTCTGTTAATGGTTGTCTTTGTTTTTCAAGAATGTATTTACCACAAATGTAGCAGAAATTATCTGAATCATTAACACACTTCCGCGATATTTTTGTTATTCAAAGACCAATTATAACCAGGAAAGGAAAACATGTACGAAAAAATCGTGTGAAAGTGAAAAGGAATCAGAAAGATGGTATTGACAAAAAATGGATAAAGGGATTTTTAACAATTCTCAAATATGTAATACCGTTTGTTAATATAAAAATTAAATACTTTTTTATAAAATTATAAAATATTTTTTAATAATAAATTATAAAAATTTATTATATTATTCTGTACAGATAGTATTCGCCAGAAGCAAAGAGACACATAAGTCAACTGGTAATGTGCTATGTATATTACGCGAAGCTGCGATCAGTTGGCTAAACATCAAAGTGTAGCGTTTTCTACTACTGAAGCTGACTATGTCAGCGCTATGACAAAAGAAAACGTAAGGTTTGCTACACTTATAGATGTTAAATATCACTACGTGCGTGCCTTGTATGAAAACAGTGTAATAAGTGTAAAATATATGCGAATGGAAGTTCAGTTACCGAATATATTGTTACGTCCGCAGTGGCGGTTCAGCTCTGTCGCCGGTCTCCGCGATTCGCACTCACACCCGTGGCCAAGAAAGGACGCGGTTTCTCGTTAAAGAACTTTATTACAACTCGAAATACAACGATAATTACAGAATACAGAACCAGATGTTCAAACGCGTCGTGACAGTTCCGCGGTCGCGATTCTTCTCTCTTCCTTCTCTTCTTTTCAACAACCCGTCGTCGCCCGGTAACCGACAGTCACACCGATCGCGCGCCGTTCACGCGGCTCCCGCGACACATACGCGGTGACCCCCGCGTAACAATATTTACGAACTGTTAAGTTCAGAAAGATTTGAATTTTTGCGATGTAATATAGGTATTCTAAATATAATAGAATATTTAAATATTTCAACAAAGAAACAGAGAAAAATTGTTTTTATGAAGAGTGTTGAAGTTTCTCAGAAAAAAAGGAAAAAAATGATTTTTCCACTGTGCCGAACGCACAAGCGCGAGCAAGAGCAAAGTAAGCATCGGCAGAATAGGGACAAACGGTTATAAACGTGAATTTTGAATTTTGTAATTCTGACGTCAGATTTGTGTTCAGCGACCTAACCAACTCACGGATACCAATTTTCAGAATATTTACTTTATAATTCACCGAGTTGTCGATTTTTCAACATTACAGCCATGCATAGTCTTATCGTGAAAAGTGTCCATCTTCAAAAGTTATACCTCGGCAAAAAAAATCGTACGAGTATAAAAAATCGTAGTTTTCAGATAAAAGATAGCATTTTGAGATGTCGCGGAAAGAATTTTAAAAACATAATTTAGTCAACCAGAATAACGCCTTGAAAATAGCAAAAATCACTATTTTTGGTCTCTATTACCCCATTTATCTCAAAACCTTGATGTGATGGACATTTTTCGCTAACGGAGATTTGTATTCAGCGACCAAAATTACGTAGGAAATCACTATTTTGCAATGTGCAATGTAGTCTAACCCTTGTAGCCTTGTGTAATTGCATGTAATCTTGATGTATAAAAGTTATACACAAAAAATGAGACCAGATTGCAGACTTAGAATACATTCAAGAATGTAATAAGACCACGAGTACATCAGTTGAAAGTGATACAAGAAAAAAATAGTTGATCTATGTTTGTATTATATTAGCACAATCTAATGAAAAATAGGAAGAACAAGAAACAGTAATCTGTTTTAATTTAACTACAAAAACGAGCAAAAAAAAACAAGAAAAATGACACTAAAGTCGAAAAGTTGCATTTGTAATGTTTGATCGGTAAAACAGGACGGTTTAGCATTAGTTTCTCTTAATGACACAAAAAATATACACACATACTGCAAAGACTTTCGCTCCTCCTGAGCGATATCGCGCGCTGCTCCGTCCGAAACGGGATTTATTCAGACAGTAGGCGGGAACTCGCGCAGATTTTCCAGGTCGTCGTCAGGTTAGAAAAAGGATATTAGGGAAAAACAAGCTAGTCACCACACCAAATTCTAAGATTTTATTCTGAGCGTCAGATATGTGTTTCCGCATCAAAAATGCGTCGTTCAACGCTATAGGCCGGCTAGCTCTGGCCTAACGGTGTGAGAGGCGGGGTGTAAAACAGGTTGTCCGTACAAACGCAAGTCGGCTGGGTTAGTCGAGACACAAAATACGTCGGGTTTACTAGAAATATTAACAATTTATTAACAACTGGTTGATAATAAAATGGAAAAAAAGAAACAAAAAGAAATTGACAATATAAATAAAAAGATCAATCGAGCAAATAAAAGGTTATTGAATATATTCAAGTAAAAGATTACATATAAAGAAAAATACGAAACGTTTTGTCCCTAACTTGAGACTTCTTCAGTCGTACATATAATTATTAAATACGCAAACAAATATAAACATTATAAAGTGAAGTGCATTAATTTCTTCTTCTCTCACAAGGCGTGCATTCCCTTATTAAAAAAATATAAGACGGTACGTAAATTGGCCGTGTTGTTGTCATGATAGATAAAAGGTGGAAATTAAGTTCTGGAAGAGCACACACATGTAAGGGAAAAAGAGACAGAAAGCAGCGATAATGTCAAAAGCAAAACGCATAACTTACAGACTATTGATGTTTTAAGTCAACTGATGTGGGAAGAACAGTGGCAGCTATTTATATGTTTATCCCTACCGAAGATAGAGAAGGATAAACCGTTATAATTAAAATTTCATTTTGCTCAACAGTTCAAAATATAAACTATCCAACATTTCAAAATCATTACTCAAATTAAGACCGTGAGACTGCATTTTAATGTAAATCATTTCAGAAGTCAGTCTTCTGTAATAATTCGACTCGTGGTCCAAAATTTTAACGTTGTTCCAATCGAATGAATGATCATGGTCTACAATATGTTTAGAGACAACTGACAGTTTTATAGAGTGAATGTTATTTTTATGTTCTTTTATTCTTGTATACAACTGCCTACCAATCTGTCCCACATATGATGCTCCGCAATCATTAAAACTCAACTTATAGACAACATTCATGTTGGAATCGCGAGGGGTGCTGTCCTTATGCACTCTGATTACTTTATTGAGTCTGTTAAAACATTTGTAACCGATTAAGTAGTCGATGCCTTTGTATGAACGTCTAACAGACTCTGATGTACCTTTTATGTACGGAAAAACGATGAGATTTTGCTCAGAGCATTTAGTCTTGTTTATTGAAATTTTGTCCAGTAGAAATCAACTTTTTAATCCTGGTTTTTATGCTTTTATAGATCAAGTTCAGAGGATAGCTATTATCTAACAAAATGTTTATACAAAAAATGATGTTCTTCTCGTGAAAGTTAAGATGTGATAGAAGCAAGGCTCTGTCGACAAGACCGTAGATGGTACTCTTCTTATGGCACAGAAGATGGTGTGAAAAAAAAGATAGTATCTACCTGAATACGTTTTTTTGTAAAACCAATCAATTTTAAGAGAGCCATTTGAGATACAAATGGATAGATCTAGGAAATTAATACGACGATTTAGTTCTTTTTCAGCCGTAAATTTCAGTCTATTTGTGTGTGGAAAGAGTTAAAAACATCCACAATGTGGTTTATTTAATTTTCGGGAGCTGCTATAAGAATATCGTCCACGTAACGATAATAGAAAGGTAGATTTAATCCAATCGATCGAAGAGCCTCGTCTTCTAAGTCTTATAAAACTAGATTAGCAATAACCAGCGACAAAGGCGATCCCATGGGAATACCATAGGTCTGTTTGTAAATAATGTCATTAAAAGTAAAAAAGGTTGATGTTAAAAGAGATCGCACTTAAGAATTTATTTTGAAGAATAAAAGTTTTATCGCCGATATAGTGCCATCTATTTTTTAAACCAATGATTGCTAAGTCAATAGGAACGTTAATAAACAAGGAAACGACATCCAACGAGATCAAAACATCATCATCATTAAGTCTGATTCCCGAGAGCTTTCCGTACAAATTAAAACTGTTTTCGACATTGCTCTTCGCTGGTGAAATATTATCAACAATAATCTTATAAAGATAAACAGCAAAGAAATAGAGAGGACTGTTTATGGATAAAACTATTATTATGAGAGGAATGTTTTCTTTGTGAATTTTAAAAAGAAATTGAAATTAACAAAATTCTGCGTAAATGATAGGATTAGCTATGATCGAAAGATACAGGCAAAAGCAAGTAACGAAATCGATTATCATACAGCAAGGGCAAAGGCTAAAATTTGCCAGAGATTAATTACAGTTAATAGCGCAGAGAATTTAACAATTAGGAACTACCAAAATTAATTAAACGGATTAACTAATGAGACAGAAAAAAAGATAAATCGCAGAAAGATTATTTACGTGTCTAATTACTATGCAAGAACACACTCGCCTTACACACACTTACTACACTCGCCGAAAACTCGCACTGAAAGTGTAAACATGCTATTACATGAATACAACTTAGACAAAAAGTAACGCGTTACAAAACGCGTTACAAAACACTACGCCGAGTCGCGATGATACAAGGTCGTATGCAGCATCAAAGTTAAAATGTACTTAGAAGGTGTGATCTAAGGTAATTAATGTTTGAACGTGCCTAAGATTGCAATTAAAAAGTAGGCGTGCGCAAGAAATCTCAAATCAGCGAAAGCGCAGAGATGTAAAATAGGATATCAAGCGCTGAGGCAAAGCAGGCACACAACTGTACTTGTGTGTGGATGGTGAATTCCCGCAGGGCATACTAGGGCGCTCGCCTCTCGCTGAAAGTCGTCAGGATGCTCCTGAGATACGCAACTCAAGTCAGGCGGCAAAATCTCGCTAAATTAGAGACAAAACGGGGCAAGTTAATCGTGCGTGGTTCACGCGCAGCGGTATTGACTTGTTATTGACTGATCGCTAGAAAAGGATTTGACAACGCTAGCGAAGCTCGACACCCCAGCTCAGAAAAATTCGAGCGAGGCTCGATGCAGCAACAACACGAGATCCTAGCGAGGCTCAATGTGACAGCCTCACGGGAGAACTTCTCGTTCGACAGCACTCAAGGTTTATTAACAACTGTTTCTAGCTATGATTAACGAATGTTATTGAATATTACTAGCGCGACAGCACTCAAATTGTCTACCACGACCGCACAATGCACCGCGGTCTCGAACGTTAGCGAAAGCTTTTTACGTATATTGTTTACTTGCTCCACTCTTGCTACCTTGCTCACACTTCGTCTCAGGCAATCCAACGCTCAGAAAGATCGCGCAAAACGCTAATTAACTCATGCTAAGAAAGTTTACTGAGCGACAACACGACAACACAGAAATGCTATATGCTACAGTGATTCTCAGTAGCGTAATACTCAGCTCGCAATATCACGGCGTTTTGATACAACAACACGAATCAACAAATAGCGAAAGGCTATCATACAAGACGATACTCACGGTATAACGACAGCACGAATACATTAATTGCTGCTTGGCGCGTCTCCACACGTCTCCAAAGCTTATTACGCTCTAATCTACCTTAAAATTACTTAATCCTACAAACGCTTTGTGCTACAAAGTCCCGTGAAGGGATTCTAGCTGCTTGCAAGACGAAACGACAAAATGGCAAAAGACGTCTCCTCGCCTGCGAGAAAATTACAAAATTTACCGTTGCGGCTAGCCTCGACATAAAGCAACGGGTTGCGCGGATTCGTGGCTTACAAGAGAAGTCTTACCGGATTTCACCGCTTCTCCGGGCTCTATGAGCTGTTTCATCCTAAGAATATCTTGTGAAAATCGGTTGCACATTTTCCTTTTTTTCGGAAAGGGGGAAATGTTGTGCAGCAGTTGTTAGAATAGAATTGAGTTAGGTGAGGCCATTGAGCAATGTGATGAGACATCACTGTTATTGCTCAATGACCTAGTTAGGTTGCGGGGCAACAGTAGTTCTAGGAAGAACTGCTGGTTGCCACAGGGTGCGACACATCGCCGCATTGTCCGAAGTGCAACGTGGCATGTGTCAACACCGGCACTGGTAACTAGCACGGCCGTTGCTAGGACCGGTGGGCCTGCTGAATCGGCGCGATCGATCTACTGTAAATCGATCGCGCGGATGAAGCAGGAAAAGAGATCGTGATCAGACTGCTAGCTCACTGTGTGGCTCCGCAAACCGGAGAGTTTACCGCAGTGAGAAACAGCCGTGTAAGGAACGTTGTAAGAAACTGAAGCAATAAAGATAATATAATAAGTTCAAGTGTAGAACTTATTCTTCTCACCAACCTCCTCGACTTCCAACATATGGGTCAGACCATGAGGAAGCTCAAAACAAGAGTAGCGGAGCATAAGAATCAAATTACCCATTGTACTTACAAGGGAACCTCGCGAACCCGAAAATTTTGATTTTGATGAAACTTTGCACACATGTAAGAGGGGTCAATAGATGAATATTGACATTTTCCATTGCTGCCCAAAAACGGTTTTAAGGGATGAAATCACCCCTCATATGTAGAGCGGCTTTTCACTTTTCTCAATTTATCTCGAAAATGATTAGAGATATGTTATAAGTTAAAAGGGGTTATTTGGAAATTACTTAGCGTTAGTTTAATTGCAAGATAGAAGTAATTGTTAAAGTGTTAATTTTTGTGTTAAAGATTAGTTGTCTCTTTAACGTGGCTCGTTTTACACCTTGGGGGACTGGAATCCGGCACGGATGTCCAGTCAGTAGTCGCGGGGCGATATGCGACCGCGCGCTCAAGGGCGTACCGGCCGAAGGTCGCACATGCAGCCGAGAAGATGCAATGGTCTGCATTGCACCTTTCGGGGACCGGATGTCGCCTGATTTTCCTCGGCCAATCACAAAGTGATTAGCTCGAGGATAAAAGCCGGTGTCCGGGCCGACACGAGTAGAATCGTCTCGGAAAGTGTTGCCGCCGGAGGCTCTGCCCGGCAGAGCGTCGCTCGTCTACCTTGTACACTACGCGCGATATAACGTGGGTGAAATAAGTGTACATTCAAGATAACGAATAAAACGCAATAGTGTATTTAAATCACAAAAGGCATGATTCAAGTTGTCTATTAAATTATTTAAAGTCATCTCTTCTCGACGTCCCCCTCCCTCGCGGCATCCTCAAGAATCCCACGGGATAACAATATTAAAAAATGGTTTCTACAAAAATTTCATAGAAAAAAGTCCTCTATTTATCGAAATTAATAGAATTAAAAAAACCTAATTTAAAAAAAAAATTGTTTAACAAAAATATAAAAAAATTTTTTTTTAACAATTCTATTAATGTAGGTAAATAGAGGTGTTCTTCCCATAAAACTTTTATATAAAACATTTTTTGATGGTGAGTGGCTGCACCAAAAATTTATTTACAGACAGACATATTTTACATGTGCACATGTAAGTATCAGACTGCCGTGCATATAAGAATTTCAGTTTATTATATTTGAGGTGCAGCCGCACCAAGTTGTTTTGCATTTATTTTTTTTTGCAAATATTTTTAATTTTGACAGAATTTTTTTTTTTTTTGTTTTTCACGGAAAGTAAAGTTTTGCTGGGTTTACTTGTTAGTTTCACTACAAATCTTTTTGTTTTAATTTAATAGGCCCAGACAATTCTTTCTTTCAAAATTTTTTCCGTAACGAAAACTTAACAAAGTAGTTATGTATACTTAGATTAAGATAATAATGTACAAAAGTAATGTATAAAATTTACTTAGTGCTACTTTGTGATAACACTTTTTTTGTACAACGGGTTTTTAGAGAAAGAATATTTTGTAGTATATAAATGTTATAAAACAGGTTTTATAGAGAAAGAAGTTTTTGGAGTATAAATAAAAAAATAATTTAATTTAAATACAATACGTGTTGTGCGTGTACTTGGCGCCTGTTTTTACCTTTTTTTGAAAAGGTAAG
>NW_018021095.1:51211-60170 GCF_002006095.1 Pseudomyrmex gracilis
TCGTCCACGCACCTTCCCCCGTCCTCTCCATTTCCTAGCACTCGCTTCTGCCTATAAAATCACCACCCCTACCTCCACCGCGTATATAGTCGATCCTGAAAACCTCGATCCCCCCGAACTCCACCGAATAATCTCAACCTACTCTCCAGATGCTCTCCTCACGGTTAAATTTCCCCTCCTTTCAGAACACAGGTTAGTCCCTGTGAGAGATTTTTATAAATTTTTTCCCCCTACTTCTTGTAAGATAACGGAAATAATAGAAGTTGAACTGGACTGAGTTCGCAATACAAACAAATTAAAAATGTATAACTATGTAAATCTGAATCATCATAAACTATGTTACTGTAAATAAAATAACTACACATAAAATATGTCAATTATAAACAAATAACTACATATAAAATTATGACGAACAAATATATACATTTGAGCATAAATATTGTCTAAACATTATTAATTGACCTCTTGCCCACCATCCCGCACCTTTAAACAGATCGCACAGTCTCGTCCCAGGCAATTGAGATTTGCGTCTCAGGCCTTAAAAAAAGACACACGAGCGAAGTCCAAAGAGCGACGGAGTAAGAGCGGCACACGACCGTTGACCCGTCCGCCGGACCCGAAAGATCGCTTAACTCTCGCACGCACACACGACCGTTTCTCCAAGTGTGCGTGTCAAGAGATAAGAAAAATTCGACTAGTGTTACGCTCCGCTCATGCCCGACCGTTTTCAGGGGCCAGGACGTAACATTATTGTCAATAAGGATTTTTAGAACCACGTCAAAATTTTTTGTGTAGAAAGTCGGATGTGATAAGAAGAACGCTCTATCAACCAAACTTATGACAGTGTCTCTTTTTTGGCTGATGGAGAAATAATTGAGGTATCTTCCGGAGAAGGTAGGTAACTGTTATATATGTAATCGGATCTAACTCATTGTACGCTGTATGCCTTTCAGACGCGCCCTCTAGTAGACCACCGCACAGCCAGAGAGGTTGCGCGTTAGTCAGTGAGGCTCTTGCCACAGAACAAAAAACATGTACTTGGTCAGCAATAAATAATTTAGTTTTTACTCGTGATTCTTTACAAACCTTCCAACAAAATACAAGAAGACACAACAGTGGTGTCAGAAGTGCCAGTTTCTCGATTAACCCTTCCTGTGTCTAGTGAGAAGTGTGTGCAGCAAACTATTCAACATATCAAGAATGACAACGGAAATATCTCCAGCGCTGCTTGAGGCGATGACGAGCATGTTCACAAACGCTATCAGAGCNTCAATTCCGAGTGCAGCTAATATAGCAAACTCAACGAACATCGATGAATCGGTGTTACATAACCGCTCAAAGCCGCCGCCATTTTCCTGTAAAGAATTTTGCCTGTCGGAACAAACATCCGTGGACGAATATTTTAAGCGCTTCGAGTGGGCGCTACAACTCAGTAAAATACCCGAAGAGCAATACGCGAATTATGCACTGGTGTATATGGGTACTGAATTGAATGATGCGCTCGAATTTCTCATAACACCGCGCAAGCCCGAAGACTTACAATACGTACGACGCTCACCGGCCATTTCGACAGCGCAAAAAATAAATATGCAGAGAGCGTTAAGTTCCGATTAATCAGACAGCAGAAGGGAGAAGCGATTGTTAGTTATGCACTACGTCTAAGACAAGGAGCCACGCATTGTAAGTATGGGGAATTTCTCGACCAAATGCTGATTGAGCAGCTCTTACATGGTCTCGAGAGCCATGAGATGTGTGACAAAATTATCGCGAAAAAACCAGACACGTTCAAGGCCGCTTATGAAATCGCACACGCATTGGAGGCAACGCGCCACACATCGGACGCCATGAAAAACAGCAACCAACCAACGGCGCTAGAACCTGCGCACGCGTTGATGTCGTCAACTTTACCGACAAAACNAGACAAGCGCCAAGCCAACCGCCGATCGCTTTCACATGGCCGCAGACAATCTCAAGCATCTCGCAGCGTGTCACACAGCGGACCACACAAGACCAAATCACACGATCAAAAAAAGCAGCGCTCGTGCAATGGCTGTGGAGCACAGCACATGCGCAGTGAGTGCCCGCACCGTGACACCGAGTGCCACAAGTGTAAAAAGAAAGGACATCTCGCTCGAGTCTGCAGATCAAGCAATACGACCACAAATTCTAACCTCGAAAAAACACAAGTACCGGCGGAGCAAGTCGACACGGTGATACATCTAAACAAACTCAACGATATTAAGGCAATCAAAAACAGTCAAAAAAAAATACTCGAAGTGCAAATTAATAACCAGAATGTAATGATGGAACTCGACTCCGGAGCACCTACAGGTATTATTAGCAAAAAGACACACGCCATCAAGCTAGGTTCGTGCAAGTTGCAGCCGACAGACAGGCAATTTGTTAGCTACTCACGTCACCCCGTTAAGTGCATCGGACGGCTCTTAGTCAACGTTACACTGGGCAACGCAACACGCGAACTATATGTTTACATCGTCGATGAAGAGTACGATTCCCTATTTGGCCTTGAATGGATTGGTCAGTTTGTTCATGATATAAATTGGACTCAAACATTCAGTCCGGAGGCAATCAATAACCTCAAAGCATCATCCTCACGTCTGCTCCCGGAGCAAAGCGCTCACTTAGAGCAATTACTAGCTAAGTTTGATAGTATTTTCAGCAAAACGGCCGGGAAACTCACGGGACCTCCTGCTAAAATGCATCTTAAGCCAGGAGCGTCGCCTGTTTTTGCTCGTGCACGAGACGTTCCTCACGCATTACGAGATAAGTATGCCAAAGAAATCGATGCAAAAATCGCATCAGGTCATTACGTCAAAGTCGAGTACTCAGAATGGGCTTCTACAACGCATGTAGTAACAAAAAAGAACGGTCAACTCCGCATCACAGGAAATTACAAACCTACCCTGAATCCTTGTTTGATCGTCGACGAACATCCCATTCTGAAACCGGAGCATCTGTTTAACAAAATGAGAGGAGCAAGAGTATTCAGTCATTTGGACATCACTGACGCATATACACATTTGCCAGTCGACGAGAAGTTTAGCCATGCCCTGACGTTAAACACCCCCACACACGGGTTGATTCGGCCGACACGAGCCGTCTATGGGGCAGCCAACATACCCGCGATCTGGCAGCGAAGATTAGAAACCATCATCCACGACCTAAAAAACGTTTTAAATTTTTTCGACGACATTATCGTGTTTGCGGATACATTCGACGAGATGATCCTTGTGCTTGATGCAGTCCTAGAACGCCTAAGACAACACGGCCTACACCTCAACCGCGAAAAGTGTACCTTCGCGGCTACAGCCATTGAGTTTTTGGGTCACAAAATCGATGAGCGAGGCGTACATAAGTCCGACACGCACATCCAAGCAATCCGTGACGCTCCTAAACCCTCGACCCCAGAAGATCTACAACTATTTTTTGGTAAAGCCACTTACTACAATTCTTTCATTCCAGACCTGGCTACGAAAGCCCGTCCGCTTCGAGACATGCTTCTTACCGAACCATTTAAGTGGACGCCAGCTGCTGATCGAGCCTATACCGAACTTAAGCACATCTTGATATCACCACAAGTGTTGATACCATACGACCCGTCACTTCCCTTGCTACTCGCCACGGATGCCAGCAAAACAGATCTTGGCGCAGTACTATCACACCGCTTGAGCAACGGGGAGAAACGTCCGATTGCGTACGCAAGCCGCACGATGTCGGCCACCGAACAACGATACCCGCAAATCGATAAAGAAGCCCTTGCTATTGTCTGGCCAATACAAAAATTTTTCTATTACCTGTACGCCAGACATTTTACGCTCATTACCGATCACAAACCGTTAACGCAAATTTTGCACCCCGAGAAGTCATTACCGGTTTTATGTATAAATCGTATGGCAAATTACGCTGATTATCTAGCCCACTTCGACTATGATGTAATTTTTAAAACTACAGAAGCGAATGCAAATGCCGACTACTGCTCTCGCCTGCCTCTACCTACAACCGCAGATACTGTCTACAAAATCTCCGTTGGTGAGAGAAAAGACATTAGGATAGAAGATGAATTCGACCAATTCATAATATGTCAAGTCCAACAGCTCCCCATACGCGCTGATCACATCGCACAGGAAACGCAGAAAGATCCACATCTGAATAAAATTTTTCTATTGCTAGCCACTGGTAAAAGCTTAGCACGTGCCGGGTACAAAGCACCGGAGGCAAACTACAGTATATNTTCAAACTGCTTAGTTTATGAACATTGTCATACCACCTACCCTCCGGCAAACCATTCTTAACGACCTCCACACGGCACACACAGGAATTGTTAAAATGAAAGGTATGGCTCGTTCATTAGTCTACTGGCCGGGGATAGATGCAGATATAGAACGCACCGCCAAGTCATGCACCGAGTGCGCTAAGCATGCACATGCCCCTCCTAAGTGTCAGAACCATCATTGGGAGTACCCGAAAAGCCCTTGGGAGCGCATCCATATCGATTACGCCGGGCCGGTCGCAAGTATGATGCTTCTTATTGTAGTCGACGCCTTCAGCAAATGGGTCAAAGTTAAAGCAACGCGTTCTACGACCAGCTGCGCAACTATCACTATTCTCGACGAGCTCTTCGCCACGTACGGCGCACCAGTAACAGTGGTGTCAGAAAACGGCAGGCAGTTCGTCTCTTCTGAATTCAAAACTTTTCTCTAATCAAGTGGAGTCAGATACCACAAACTATCGGCCCCGTATCATCCCTCCACAAATGGACAAGCGGAACGATACGTTCAAACCGTCAAAGACTCTCTACAAAAAATGGAAACCACGCCAAGTACTTTGCAGCGTGATGTGAATGAGTTTTTGCACCAATACCGGAAAGCGCCACATACGACGACGAGCCTACCTCCGGCTCAGCAGTTCCTAGGACGGAACATTCGCACTCGTCTTTTGGTACGACCAGAAGAAAGGTAAATGCAACTCTCTAAAGCACGGCAGGAAGAAAGTCAAACGCCGACCCGCTCTTTTCAACCTTTGCAAAAGGTCTATTTTTTGTTAGGTAATGCCCGAATGGATAAGTGGATCCCGGGTACTATTGTCACACACCTGGGATGCCTCCACTATAAAATTGATTACCAAGGCAGAGCACGTCGACCAAATTTGAGCTTTTGGAACAAGCGACTCGCAACGGATCGTTGGACAGTCTCTGGGTCCAAGCAGAGTCACGCCGGAGTCAGCTCGACGTATCCGTTTTTATGACAAGAGTCTGAAGGTACCGGTCGCTCCACAAGGCCAAGTGGGCTCACCGCAAATTTCTTTGTCGCAAAAAAGGCGTACCCCCGCACGGCAACCAGATAACGAATCGACAAGAGAACCTACGATATTAAGTGCACCAGCCTCGGAGCCTACGGTATCAGCTTCGCAAAAGCCTGCGGCATCAAATACAACCCAAAGTCACACCACAGAGTGTGCTCCAGCTCTACGAAGATCCGCTCGCGAAAGGAAACCAGTTCAACGATTTTCTCCCACTTAAAAAAAAAAAAAAACAATACTATCTCTGTACCCTGAACACCAATGTATTGTATTTATGTGCACTTCTGTAAAGGGGGGAGAAAATGTTATATATGTAATCGGATCTAACTCATTGTACGCTGTATGCCTTTCAGACGCGCCCTCTAGTAGACCACCGCACGGCCAGAGAGGTTGCGCGTTAGTCAGTGAGGCTCTTGCCACAGAACAAAAGACATGTACTTGATCAGCAATAAATAATTTAGTTTTTACTCGTGGTTCTTTACGACCCTTCCAACAAAATACAAGAAGACACAACAGTAACCTTTTTGACTACTGATACTAGTGACAATCCTTCAAATGGTTGGTTTGTGATGCCTTACGTTGAAAAAAATTTTCTGAAAAACTCCAGGGCTCTTCCAAAAGATACCAACTTCCACATTGCCTTCTTTAGTCTTGACAAGCTTCCTGCATACATTAAAGTGCACAAAGATCTACCTCCACCATCTCGTTCTTCCGTTGTATATAAAATAAACTGCCGCGATTGCGATGCTTCTTATGTTGGACAAACTAGCCGTATGTTAATAACTAGAATCAAAGAACATAAGAACCATATTAACAGAAATACTACCCAGAGATCTGTGATCACTGACCACCGAAACGACTATTCTCATGATTTTAAGTGGGATTGTGTTAAAATCGTAGATACTGAGAGATCTTATCATAAACGCCTGATCTCTGAAACGTTACATATCAAGAACCAAATCCACAGTCTTAATTTACATAGCGACACGGAAAACCTAGACAAAGTTTACTTACCGCTTGTTGATAACTCCGGATAACTTGTACACAACGGTTGTCATAATTTTGAATTTTGTATATAAATTCTTTACACACTGTGCAGCCGCCAGTTTGTCAGTTCTTACTTGTACGTTGCGGCCTCACTATAACATTTATTGTCTGTCGACACCAGCGTTTATTACCAACACTCATTGTAAGTCTATTAACCTTTACGCTACCGGGATTTGAAGAGCATTATGTCTCTTAGAAAATTCCCAAATTTTGTGGTTGTATCTTTTATATAACTTATATAAAGTTGCGATCATAGGTAGGGTCTATATATAGACCCTCCGGCAGCGTATTGGACCGGAGAAAATTAAAAAATTTTATTTTGTTTAAAAATCCGTTTTTTTAAGTTTTTGAGGTCACTAAAAACGATAGTAAAGTTAGTTTTTGAGTGCAGTAAATTTTTAGGGCTGTATGACTCTCCTTCAGCGTTACCCCGCCAATGGCAGAGACGTAGATAGATATTGTGGCTCCAATCTTTTTTTGTTCTTGTTTAGTTTAGTTTAGTTTTTATCATGTTTTTTTTGTTTATTTTTTAATTTATTTTTAAATTTTTAAATTTTTTTTGAATTTTTTTTTCTTTTTTTTAATTATTTTTGAGAAATCGAAACTAAGCATAGGATTATAATGTGTACCGAGTCCTTAGTCAATTGTAAAATACTGAGCATGTAACATTAAAAGGCAAAATATGTCTGCGCTTGCGCGCGCGTATGTATGTGTGTGTGGAGGAGGGAGTGTATGTGTGTACATATACTATATATAAGTACTTATACGTATTTATATATACTTCTTGTTGAAGTTTATGCATGTTTTGATAGGCTGCTCAACAGCGTCTATACATAGACGCTCCGGCAGCGTAAAGGTTAAACTAGACCTTTTTTATAAAACTTGCGCTTTTTTTATATATTATATAATTATTACCCTTCTAGATTGTATTGAAAATGACCTAAACCACAGGTCGAAAACGTTCTACATTACTTTTATAATAAACAAAGTCAAATTTGCACCTTTATATCTGTGTCTGCTTCTAAAAACCATTGTTCAGTTAAATATTTTTAAATTGTTGAAGCGTTTCACACATCAAAATTATTATTTTTTCGCAATATTTTAAAATTAGTTAAGGGGTATACGGGGTCCTTCATATATATGTGATGCAAATCCAGCATCCTATATGGAGGAAAAAAAATTAGTTTGAAGTATATATGTGTATACATATTGTTGCGCTCACGACCGCGTTTTGTCGCGTTCCGGCCGTGTAGATGCGCTTCGTGGAAAGAAAGTAACACCGCGTATATCACACAAGAGCTTTATTCACGAACGCGTTACAAAGGCCGCGGTAAATACGCGAGGAAATCCCGAGCCGTTGGTCCAGCCTCTTGCCGATTCCGAGTCCGGCTTCCAACTTCTCGCTTGAACCTCGCCGTAAACAACCCCGTTGCTACTCGAACAAAAGCCTCTAGAGCGATCGATCGTTCGACGTACATCTTCGTATATCGCGTGAACGACACGCGCCGCATCTCGCAACACTGTCCCCTCTCTCTTCTAGATCATCGTCCCGATGATCCAACAGAAGTCAACCTTCCCGCTCTCTTCCAGACTGCTGTCCCGGAATAAATGAGCCAGTTGACCGGAGAAACTCTTGACCGAGAATCCCTTCTGGAGCAATTTCGTCCATAAAATTCTTCCGACTTCGGACAAGAGGGGGGGGGGAAACTCACGTGGACCCATCGTCCAAAAGGACACTCCAGGTCCCCGCCTCGGCATTTGCCCCAAGACCCACGGAAAACCACGCTCAAAACCGTGAATAAGGCGGACTTTTAACACGGCGATCAAAAAACAAAGATCTCGCTACGACTCGATGCGAAGCAAAAATCCCCCGACGTCCAACGACAAAACGGAAAGATTCGGGGTAGCAACAGAGTAAACGCTGGAATTAAAGAAAAGAAAACGAGTAACCAAGCTCAATTACCACAACAACAAAAACAAATATCCGTAACATCTTAAACAAAAAAAACAAACACCCACTAATTCTCACAGGGCTCCGACGTGTGTTTCCACCTCTCGTAAAACAAAGCTAGCCTGTCAGCGTGTACGACCCTATTCCTGTGTCTATCTGAGCGACGAATACAATATACTACGTCACTTAATTTCTTAACAACTACGTAAGGCCTTTCCCAATTCTTCTGCAACTTAGGGGCTTTTCCTTTGTTCCTGCGAGGATTAAAGAACCAGACTTTCTGCCCAACGTTAAAAAGAACGTGTCTAGCTTTTAAATCATACCGCATTTTTGCTTTGTTCGACTTCATCTCTAAACGCTCCATAACATCCTGATGAACCTCCTCCAATTTCGACTCTAACTCACGAATATAATCCTCTGAAGAACCTGAACAATAATTCGGCGGAGAGCCCCGTAACAAATCTAATGGCAGACTCAAATCACGCCCGAAATACACTTCAGCAGGAGTAACCCCCGTAGCCTCATGCTTAGAAGATCTGTAAGCAAAAAGAAACATCGAAACCCAACGATCCCAATTCCTTTGATTTTCGTCAACGAACTTAGACAAATACTGCAAAATCGTCTGATGCTGTCTTTCGACCT
>NW_018021095.1:67540-69644 GCF_002006095.1 Pseudomyrmex gracilis
CTTGATCGTAACCGCATTTAATTTGCGATAATCCACACAGAACNTCAAAGAGCCGTCCTTTTTCT
The DNA here is from genome assembly GCF_002006095.1 of Pseudomyrmex gracilis. Classification (NCBI taxonomy): domain Eukaryota; kingdom Metazoa; phylum Arthropoda; class Insecta; order Hymenoptera; family Formicidae; genus Pseudomyrmex; species Pseudomyrmex gracilis. Next base: position 67,606 of record NW_018021095.1, read on the forward strand.
TCACAATAACCGCCGGAGAAACCCACGGGCCAAAAGACTCTTCGATAACTCCCTGGTCCTTCATTTCCTGAAGAATCTTTTCCACCTCAGCCCGCATTCCTACCGAAATCCTCCTCGGAGCCTGCTTAATCGGACGTGGATTCTGAAGATTTATCTCATGCTGCAAAACATCATAGTTCCCAGCCACGATCTGATCAGAGAAGACATCCTGAAATTCAATCACAAACTTAGCAAAAATATTTCTCTGCGCCTTACTCAGATCAACAGAATTCCGCTCATAAAAATCTTTTAGATTAGCCGAAACTTCCCCGGAAGCGTCACACACCCGACAACAAGACATTCTCGACTCATTCGAGGGAGCAACAAAGAGCGACTCCAACGCCCTGCTCAGACCTGTCTTCCTGAAGAAGTCCAATCCTAGAATACATTCATCAAGTATATTCGCCACGTAAAAAGGCATATTTAAAGAATGTCCCCCTACAACCACCCGAGTCACACATTCTAACTGAACCGGAACTTCCTCACCGGTAGGATATCTCAATCTCGGCTTTCCCGACAACCTTTGACATTGCGACTTCTCTACTAAATTAGAATTCACGATAGACACATCGGAGCCCTTGTCAAATTTAAAACAACACGGTTTTCCATTCAGAAAACCAGAATAAACAAATAAATTATTTTTCTTATTATTAACTTTGACAGAAAACAACTTCTCCGGGGTGTTCCACCCCACAGCCGAGCCCACCCCCGGAAGCTCGACTAAGTCTTGTTTCCCGACAAATTAGCCGGACACTCGAAGCGAAAGTGCCCCTTCTTTCCGCACTTCCAGCATTCCCTCTCCCCGCCGTTCTTTTTGATCACAGCCTTCTCTCCTTCCTCACGCCTGTCTTCTGCCTTTCTTCTTTTCCAATTTCCATAAGAAGAACGTTTAAAATCCTTCCCGTCTCGCCCCTTATCTCCTCCCCCTTCAGAGCTACCTTCCTGGATAACTTTCACCGCCCTCGCCGCTCAACCGCAACTCGTAACGACGATACATTTTCTAATTGAAGAGTTTGCTTTACGAATCTTTCAGAGAGCGCAACGATGAACTGCGCACAAGCGATTTTGTCCCGGACTTCGTAGGAGCATTCCGGGTAAGCAAGACGGGCCAATCGCTCCAAATCTGCCCCGAGTGCAGCAACATCTTCCCCGCTCTTCTGTTTCCGATTCGTGAATTGCATATAATAATTTTGAATTCTACGCTCCTCGTACCGCAATTCCAATTTCGCGCAAATCTCTTGAAAACTAAAATTTTCCTCTAACCCTTCCAGAATCGAGCGCGCCCCCTCTCTCAAACTAGTGGCGAGAACCGTGGCTTTTGCCGCGTCGTCCCACCCGTTCGCACGAGCAACCAGCTCGAATTGCACAAAAAATTCACGCCACGGCACGCTCCCATCGAACACGTCGGGCTTAATTTTCAGTCTAGCTAACTCGCCCGCCCGACCGGACAACAAACTAGAAGACGACTCGCCTGATGTTTCCTGCCGAACGCGTGCCTCCAGACGACGCATCTCTTCCTTCTCCTGTCGCCGCTCCTCCCGGAGTCGCTCCAGCTCCTCCAAGACCGCACGCAAAGTCTCTCCTTCCGCAGCCGTCGCTGATGCCGCCGGCACCTCACCCGCTCCAGTCGCAGTCTGGTTACGCGTTCTCCGCGGCGAGTGAACAAGAGCCATTCCGTCGTTTTCTCAAGCTCGAACTTTCAGATCCCGGACGAGCCCCCAAATGTTGCGCTCACAACCGCGTTTTGTCGCGTTCCGGCCGTGTAGATGCGCTTCGTGGAAAGAAAGTAACACCGCGTATATCACACAAGAGCTTTATTCACGAACGCGTTACAAAGGCCGCGGTAAATACGCGAGGAAATCCCGAGCCGTTGGTCCAGCCTCTTGCCGATTCCGAGTCCGGCTTCCAACTTCTCGCTTGAACCTCGCCGTAAACAACCCCGTTGCTACTCGAACAAAAGCCTCTAGAGCGATCGATCGTTCGACGTACATCTTCGTATA
>NW_018021095.1:70344-77703 GCF_002006095.1 Pseudomyrmex gracilis
CCCGATGCACGCTTATTCGCGGATCTTTGTTAATTAAAATCTCAGTAACTATTGCAAATCTAGCAAAATGGTATAAGACTTTTCGACTCAGTTTTACTCCTTCTACCTGCCTACGAGAGATTGTACGGCCATTCTGGGACACCCTGTATATATATAGTATATATATATTATATATAGTATATATATAAGTACATAATAAGTATTTTATCAAAATTCATAATAGTATATCAATATTATACATGTAAAAAAAAGAATTGTGTAATAATGTTTTTCTCTCACTTTCTAGCTCTTTCTCTTTCTCTTTCTCTTTCATTCTCTTCTCTCTTTTAACTAAAGAGAGTTTGTGTAAGTAAGAATTTTCATGAGGGTACCACTTGAAAATATGCCGATCCTGTTGCAGCATATTTCAGTTTATAAGCGATGCTCTTTTTCTATCCTCTCTGTTTATTTATTGCACGCGGGCAATTACGCTGCCCGCGGGCGCCCGCGAGCAGTGCCCAGTTGCCGACCCCTGGCGTGGACGACACGCGCCGCATCTCGCAACAATATATATATTTAAAGCACATTCACGCACAACATCCTGCGAACGGCTCTTTATGTCCCTATATTCGTATATTATTAGTTTAATAAAATTTATTTCTTTATAAAACCTGGTTTACAAAATACTATATACTACAAAACATTCTTTCTCTAAAAACCTCTTTTATAAAAGAAGTGATATCAAACAGTAGCACCAAGTAAACTTTTGTATGTTATTATATGGAAAAACAATATACAATATAGAAAACAATATTGAATAGAAATACAATTTACAATAACATTACAATACTTGTGTCAAAAGTAAGACTATGATTTAACTTTTTCCGTTATTATATACTACAAAATATTTTTTCTCTAAATCTGTTTTATTGTTGAAAAATAATATATAATATACAATAGAAAACAACATAGAATAGAAAAACAATAATAATATACAATAACATGACTGTGTTTATAGTAAGACTACGCGTTACCTTTTTTTGTAATTATTTAGTAATTTTAAATACATAACTATGTACTTTGGTGAAATTATATTTATTACTAGAACACAGAGATATAACAAAAAATAAAATTTTTTCAAAATATAAAAAATATTTAATTCAAAAAAACTTGGCGCTGCTGCTCCTTAACTAATAAAATTATTTTTTTGTGCGTCTGATGCAGCACAAATAAATAAATAAATTTGACATAATAACTTTATGTCAAAAATATAAATCTAACCTCAAATTCTGTATAATACATTGTAAACGACTATTGGTTTTACTCTGTCAACTTGATATTTATACTGAATCATTCATTTTCCATAAAAATATATATTTAAAGCTTTGATTATCTATTATTATTTTTAAAATTATTTTTTCCGACGCGCAAGTGTTTTTTTTTATTTTTTTTATTATTAATTTTATTTATCAATTTACTAAAATACCAGTTATTACAAGTGATTAAATATTGGAGGGTATTTGAATAAAGGGTCGACTACCTTATTTATTTCGTTTTTGTATTTAGTTATATATTATTTTTTGTTTTGACATCATGTTAATGTTAACTCACATACTTTTAATAATATGTAATTATAATAAAAAATAAAGAAATCGCTTGCATTAAACACTGCGTTTGTTCCTTGCTTGTTAAAGTAAAAATTCTTTTTAAGAGTTATAAGAAAGAAATCAGTTTTGTACAAAAAATTGTCATCTTTAATAATACTCAAGATTGCAAAACGTGTAAAGTTCGTTCATTTTTACACTGTTATTTAGGCGGTCATTCTCTCCTTTTACTTTTATGCAACTATTGCTAACAAGGGAGGTTAGGCAACCCGGAAATTCAGAAAATTCTGAAACTTTGTGTGCATGTAAAGTAGTTCATCCGTAACACAAAACTATTTTTTGTTTGTGCCAAAAAACGGTTTGAGGGTGTGAAATCATCCCTCATATGTAGAGCGGCTTTTCATTTTTCTTAATTTATCTCGAAAAGGATTAGAGATATTAAAACATAGTTCATACAAAACTTTTATAGAAAAACATTCTTTATCTATTTATATTAATAAAATTTTTAAAAACTAATCTAAAAAAAAAAATTGTTTAACGAATGTATACAACAAAATTTTTTATAACAATTCTATTAATGTAGATAAATAGAGGTGTTTTTACCATAAAACTTTTGTATAAAACATTTTTTGATATCTTTAATAGTTTTCGAGATACATCGAGAAAAACGCAAAACGGTGTTACACATGATAAGTGTTTCACTCTTTAAAATCGGTTTTAAGCCGCTACTGAAAATTTCTACATTCATGTAGTTATCTATACATTTTTACAAAGTTTTATCGTAAGAACATCTCTATGTAATCGCACATTAATACAATTTTTAAAGTTGTGGTAAGTTGCGATTCCCACTTGCAGCTCTCCCGGTCGTGACTTCCGCACCGCAAGAACACCCCCGGGAATTCTAAAAAAATTATGGATTGTAATTGGTGCAGTAATGATATTCTTCATAGAAATGTTGAAAACAGAAATACTCGCCACACCATGCACAGCGTATAAAAGCGGCAATCCCACAAATACTACATTTAGGTATATGCTTTTCATCCCTAGAGTAATAGAAATTTACAGGATTTTGAAATTCGGATGCGTTTCTAGATATCCGCTTTTAACCCAAGCATAGTGAAAAAGATTTTTGAATCTGAGCGAAGAAAGTTGATTATGAATTAGTGATTGCAATTTAATTATTTCGTTACGCGAGTGCAAAGTGACATCTCTTTCTTGAAGAATTACATTATCCGAAAATGTTTGCACAAAATTTTTCCAAACCCGGAATCCAAACACATCTAAAGATTGAATAAAACCCGTCGTCTTTTTTGGAATAGTTAAAAATTTTACTTCTTTGTCTTGTGGAATCAACTGTTCTAGCTGGCTTGGACAATGTCCTGTCCACGAGTCGAGTAGTAGCATGCTTTTACGACCAATATTCGGTAGATATACTTCGCTAAACCAAGTTTTGAAATGATCAGACTTGAGTTTTCCTGATTTTGAAGCTTGATGTAAATATTAACTGGACGGAACAAAGTTTCTTGCACTCTTGGACCAAATGTTCCCGTAGACTTCTTCAAAACTATATACAGTGGTGAAAGAAGACGTCCACTTGCCGAAATAATAGGCATTATAGTGTAGCTATGTGTTGTAGAAGATACCGATTGAACTATCGCTTCAACTGTTTTCACTCCTGATTTTGCCAATGTTTGTCCAGAATGTATTTCAAGGTTAAAGTCACTCTCGTCTGCATTATAAATTTCTTCAATTCCGAAAAATGGAATATTAAACTTTACGTTAGAAATAAATGATTCAGCGATATTTTGTAGGTTACTAGTATCTTGAAGCGTAGATCGCGTCCTGAATGTTGTTATCTTGCGAGAAACAATTCCATATACTTCCTTGAATTTCCAAATCCACCATTTACTTGCCTTAAATTGGGATAGGTCTACTTGATCTTTTGCCTCCAAGGCCCATAATCGTAAATTAATATCGTGGACAATGGATCTTCTATCACAAGCTTCTTCAAACTTTTGCAGTACATATTCTGTAATAAATGTCAATTTATCTGCATTTGTTTCACTTTTCTTTACACTCGCTTCCCACCTGTATAGCTATTGTAAGGATTTAACCTTGCGAAAATTTTTCTGTACAGTAGAAAAAGATTGCGTGTCTTTTTTCCACTTTTCCAATATTCCACTGCTTTTCTCTTATAACTGAAGTCAATTTTTCCACCTTCATCATCAACAATGCATTCTTCGGGTTCAAAACTGTCTTCTTCTTCTTCTGCAGGCGTAATGTATTATATAACTTGTGCTTCATGTGGTTCTGATGGATCAGCAAATTCAAGCACGTAATCATGTTCAAATAATGATACGGAGCGTACATTTTGAAAATTTTGTACAATGTTTTGAATTTCATTATGCACTTCAATTTCAAACGGCGTTACAGGTGTCTGTGTTATACTCGCAATTTGAAATGTAGTCGCTAACATGTTTATTACGTTTGCAACATTAACCGATGTCATTTTAAAGAGAAGTGTATGAAGCAATGATCACGGAACTGTTTTAAATAGAATAGTGATCTCTTGTAGTTGTAAATGACACTGGGAATAAAGTGTTTCTTTGGGCATATTTATATTACTCAAAAGATGCGATATAAACTTATTTACCAAATAAATGGTCAAAGACTATCAGTTGCTCCATTTTAATTTTTTGTGATAGTAGTTCAATCTTTGCTCGACAAAATATTATCCTTATCTTATTTGTTATGTGATTTGTAAAATAATTTACTAAAATAACACTTCAAGTGTGGTGTAATGTATGTTGCTGATTAGTTTTAATAAGTTTTATTTTTCATGGAGTTGTAAGTACATATTGTGTCTCGTTTAAAGACAGTATGTGCTCTTGCTTAAATAATAATAATTGAAAGTTTGAAATGTTTTTACAAACGACATAACAAATAAGATAAGGATAGTGTTTTCGAGCAAAGATTGAACTGCTATCGCAAAAAAATTGAAATGGTGCAATTGATAATCTTTGACCATCTCTTTGGTAAATAAGTTTATATAATGCCAGTTTCTGTGCTTTGGTAGCATGCTTTAGCATTGGAGGGGATACGCATCGAGCTACGTACGAGTTGCACCGGTTCATATTTTTCTTTCACACAAATTACTTTGACGACGACAATAGTGATCTCTTGTAGTTGTAAATAACACTGGGAATAAAGTGTTTCTTCGGGCATATTTATATTAATCAAAAGACGCGATTATATCAGAGATGCTTCACCAGATTCTGTGCTTTGGTAGCAGTGGAGGAGATGCGCACACAGCGTACCATATTCGTATACGTCCCCGATTCCCTATATGGTCTGTGTCATGTGACTAGTACCTCACTGTTCGGCAGGTGACCAGTGCGTTGGTGAGCCGATTTTGTCCGATTTGTCGGGCTATCACCCAACAGCTTATACGGAGGCGCACCCCGGGCACTTACGGGATGAATCAGATCGGAGCCCTCATCTTTCTGGCTTACCACGTCTGCATACAATGGTGTACAGAGATGGCGGTGATAACCGTTGTTCATTTTGTAGTGTATGCAATGTGACCACCTTGACCTGCGGGCAGTGCTTCGCCCGCACGTTCGCAGTGCGAAGTATGAATCGATCGGTTTGATGCCTCACGTGCTGGGCAGCCTGCATGGCATTTATGCATGTTTATGCCGATTGTCCCCACTGTCGTGCGGGCGATAATTTGCAGGTCCCCAGCTTGTAGGACGAGTTGGATTTTTAATCTACCGGAAAGTTTATTTTAATTTTATATGAAATGTTTTATTCAATTTGCATGTATTTGTAATAAATTTTTGAGATGTTATACTAAAATTTTATGTGTTAGTCAATAAGGCAAAGAAAGTTAAATTCACACACACACACACACACACACACAGATATGGCATTCAATTTGGGTTAAAATTATTTAAATTTTCCTTTTATCAAAGTCTTTTGATTATGAAAACTTATTGCAAACTATTCTCACGTATAACGTACATGACTACTCCGCACTGTGCTTACGTAAGTGTGTGATACGTGCGTAATACATTACGTATACAATATGCACTATAAAAACTGCAATATACATATGCTCAATGATCTCTCAAGTCACGTTGCACTGCAACATAGAAATATTCAAAAAATAAAGCATCTATATTTAAAAAATTTCTATCTTTGTCGTAGTATATAACGCAAGATAGTTCCTTATATAAAAGATGCTAAAATTAAATTTTAGAAACAACTTATTTCAAAATTGTATTAATGTGCGATTACATAGAGATGTTCTTACGATAAAACTTTGTAAAAATGTATAGATAACTACATGAATGTAGAAATTTTCAGTAGCGGCTTAAAACCGATTTTAAAGAGTGAAACACTTATCATGTGTAACACGGTTTTGCGTTTTTTTCGATGTATCTCGAAAACTATTGAAGATATCAAAAAATGTTTTATACAAAAGTTTTATGGTAAAAACACCTCTATTTATCTACATTAATAGAATTGTTATAAAAAATTTTGTTGTATACATTCGTTAAACAATTTTTTTTTTAGATTAGTTTTTAAAAATTTTATTAATATAAATAGATAAAGAATGTTTTTCTATAAAAGTTTTGTATAAACTATGTTTTAATATCTCTAATCCTTTTCGAGATAAATTAAGAAAAATGAAAAGCCGCTCTACATATGAGGGGTGATTTCACACCCTCAAACCGTTTTTTGGCACAAACAAAAAATAGTTTTGTGTTACGGATGAACTACTTTACATGCACACAAAGTTTCAGAATTTTCTGAATTTCCGGGTTGCCTAACCTCCCTTGTAAGTACTTTACTTTTTATTTGTCTTTTATTTTTTATTACATATCGGAATAAAAAGAGGTTGCGTGACTTTAGGAGGATAAATAACATTTACAACACGAACTGCCTTATCGGAATAGAGAAAAAATTGATGTCCTCAGATCGACATGATAAACATATAGCACTTTCCGAGTTGCGGTAAGATAATTAGGTATATATATATTTAACGTCAGTAAAATACACAAATACTAGAATGTTTATAAATTATTCACTAAGTGTATTTGTATATAATTTATTTGAATCAAATTCACTGAAAAATAGAAAAATAAAATTTTTTATAAAAAATATTTAATGTTTCTTTTGACTAAAAGATACAGGAGAGGATGATTTAATTTCTGTAATCAAAAGGTTTCCAGAGCTCTTGTGGAAGCTTGAAGGAATCAAGTCTTGCATTTAAATGATGAAGAATATCTTCTCTTTCTACGTAATCAAGACTGTCTTTATTTTACATGCACAAGTAAATCGTGTGTTTTAATTAAAAACTTTATTGGAGTTACTATTACTATTATTGTAAATGACTGTATTATAAATTTTTATTTACTTTTTAAGAAATCTATAAAATGTAGTTACTAGTACAACTTTTAAAAAACTATAACAAATATATTTTATACATGAAACTTTTATATATTAAGCTTTAAGATCTATCTTAATTTTGAACTTTTCCTAAAAGTTTCTCAAATTTGTCTACTTAATTATATACATATTTAGTTTATTTAGTTTAGTAATTTAAATATCATGATATACATATATATATACAGGGTGTCCCAGAATTGGTTTAACATCTCTCGTAGGCAGGTAGAAGGAATAAAACTGAGGTGAAAAGTCCTATACCATTTTGTTAGATTCGCAATAGTTACTGAGATTTTAATTAACAAAGATCCGCGAATAAGCACGC
>NW_018021095.1:79853-81276 GCF_002006095.1 Pseudomyrmex gracilis
TCTTCTCTTCTTTTTAACAAACCGTCGTCGCCCGGTAACCGACAGTCGCGCCGATCGCGCGCCGTTCACGCAGCTCCCGCGACACATACGCGGCGACCCCCGCGTAACACTGCCCCCCTCCTCTTCAGATCGTCGTCCCGACGATCAAAGGAGGTCTCCAGTCTTCCTGCTCACTCCTGAGCTGCTGTTCCAGGATCTCGAGCAAACTGGCCGAAGAAATTCCTCTCGAATAACTTCTCCGGGGCTCCAACAATTTTCCGCTAAACATCTCGGTCTTCGGACAGGGGGGGGAAACATGCGTGGACCCACCGCCATAAACAGACACCCCAAGTCCCCGCCTCGGCATTTGCCCATCGGTCCACGGAAAACCACGCATCGAAAACCGTGGACAAGGCGGTCTTCCCTAATAGAACACAAACTAACCATGGAAACTTCCACGAAGCAGCGTCCCTCGCAGATCACGTCCACGCGACGACCGNCGAACCGGGCACCAACAAAACTAAATAGAAATAAAAGAAACCAGCAGTATGCTTTCAAAAGTAAACATTAAAATTACCAAATGAAAATAATAACTAATTTATGACGCGAAAATATGTAGAGAGAATCCTACCATCCAAAGCAACTCTCATACATCTCCCCCTCTCAAAACCACGCAGCCGCGACATTGCAACACTCCCTAACCCCGTAGATACCAAACTCTACGAGATAACAGCTCCGTCCACTTTAAAATAATAAGGATTCCTTTGTCAAAGAGGCCTAAAACGCTTCACCGCGCCATGTTACAAGAGGAAATCATAACAACCGCTATAAGTTGAAAAATAAATACCAACCAAAATTAGAAACCAAATGAACCCTTTTTAGAAGAAATAAAGCACCTCACCGTCGGCACCATGCCACCAGAAGAAATTATAACAACCGTTATACGTTGGAAAACAAATACCAACCAAAATTAGAAACCAAATGAACTCTTTTTAGAAGAAATAAAGTGCCTCACCGTCGGCACCATGGCACTAGAAGAAATTATAACAACCGCTATACGTTGGAAAACAAATACCAACCAAAACTAGAAACCAAATGAAACCTTTTTAGAAGAAATAACCCGCCCAGCCGCGCAGTCCAAAGAGAGATCAGCAACGAAAAAAAAAACAATCTTTCTTTGCATTAATCCCCGGGATTCTCTCCACTAATTCTCACAGGGCTCCGACGTGTGTTCCCACCTCTCGCAAAACGAAGCCAATCTATCAGCGTGNACCACCTTACACTTATGCCTTCCCGAGCGACGTATGCAATAAACTACGTCGCTTAACTTTTTAACAACCACGAACGGCCCTTCCCAACTCCTCTGCAATTTAGGAGCTTTGCCCTTGCTTCTGCGAGGATTGAAAAACCAAACCTTCTGCCCCTCATCAAATAGGATATGTCT
>NW_018021096.1:0-3969 GCF_002006095.1 Pseudomyrmex gracilis
CTTTCTAAATTTTAACGCGTCTTAGGGCCGTAGTGCGGTAGTGACACTTTTCCGGACATGGGTCCCTATACTCAAATGTTTTCTACTGTTGCACTGAATAACCCCTAGAAGTTTGATCCCATAGTTCTGAAACACCCTGTATATGTATACATATATATAAGAGAACATTTCAGCATAACATCCTGCAAAGTGGCTCGTATGACCTTATTCATTTCTTAGTTATTATTTTTGCAAAAACTAAATCTTACACAAAACATTTAATTTAAATTTTCAACGTGTTATTTATATTTCCAAATTGTTATATTATATAATAATTGTTATATACTATATAATTTTCATATTTTTAACTATCTTATAATTTTAAATTGTTATATCAAATAAAGAAACAAAATAAACTTGCTAAAATATATTAATTTTATTTTACATGTTTGACTTTTAATTTTGCACAAAAGAATTACTTTTTTGTCCAGTTATACCATCTATCCTTTATCTAGTTCTAGTATATGTATATTTAGTGTAATAATAAAGTGTACTAAAAAATTAACTAATGTACATATATGTAAAACTCAGTTAAGAATATAATTTTGTTTTTTTATTTACTTTTTTAATTTTCTACTTTCTATAGTAAAACACTTCTCTTTCCGAGAAAAAGACATTCCAGTTATCGACTTGTTTGAAATTTATAAATTATTTGTTGCTTTTTGTGTATTTTCTATTTATCAATAATATTAAAGATTCGTGAAATTGTCAAACTAAGTATTGAAGACCGATACGAACCGATGCTAAGTGTACATGCAAATATAGTATATATTATTTAAACGCGTAAATTAATATACACGTAATGATTCAAACTGAAATTTCAATTCAAAAATTCATCTAAGACGCATCTTGATTTGCATCACATTAAATAAAATATCTAATTTACTTCTCTCGAAATTAAAAAATCCATTGCGAAAAATACTTCAGGAGTCGAACTCGGATCCTCCCGCTTATTTTCTGTTTTTGTTGCATAGCGANCAATGTATCAACTATTTTTCTTTTATTTCTAACCATTAAATTGGAATAAATTTATCACAATTATAAATATTTGAAGTTTTTACTTCGATCCGGCAAATATAGTTATTATGGAAGGCAATAGAAGTAAAAGAAAAAGTCATGTAGATGTCAGCCAATTATGGGAAAAGTAGTTTATAATTAAAATAAATAATGAAGCTAAGTGCCTAATATGTGGAATAACCATCACTGCTAAAAAATATAATATAGAAAGACATTATAAATCTAAACATGAATCNACACATAATAAAATTGAAGGAGTAGAGCAAATGGAACTTTTAAAAGAATTAAAATTGAGAGTCATTGATTATGAGGTAATTTTTATTTATATATCATAATTATATTATTATATAATTTTTTTAATTATAATAATATAATTACTGTGTATAATATGATACGATAAATTATATGTTCTTTTAATAATATATTTTTCTAATAATAATAATAGGCAGAAGAATCGGATCTTAATGCATCTGGTAAATACGCAAGTTAAAAGCAGTGAGCAAAATCTCACACGCAATTGCACAAGAGTCACGACCGTTTACTTGTGGACTTTTTATAAAAAAGTGTTTAGAGATTGCGGCAGAATCTGTGTGTCCAAATGATATTGGAAAATTTAAAGCAATTAGATTGTCCGCTCGTACTGCAGCACGTCGCGTTGAAAATTTTAGTGCAGATCTCGTGCGACAGTTAGAATTAAAAGCAAAAACGTTTATCGCCTATTCATTAGCGCTCGACGACAGTACCGATATCACAGATATTTCACACCTGGCGATTTTTATTCGTGGAGTGGATAATAATTTATTAATTACAGAGGAGTTATTAGATATTATATTTTTGAAATATACTACAACGGGAGAAGATGTAATAAATAGTGTAGAAAAAGCAATGACAAATATCTCGTTGTCGTGGAAAAACTTAGTTTCGGTTGCTACCGATGGTGCTGCAGCAATGGTGGGACAACATGCTGGATTTATAGGACGTGTGAAATCAAAATTAAGATCGCAATCAGGACAAGAAATATATTCCATACTTTGCATCATTCATCAGGAAGCATTATGTGCAAAATCCCTGAAATATGAAACAGCAATAAAAATTGTTATTAAAGTTGTCAATTTTATTAGAACAACAGGATTGAACCATCGCCAATTTCGTGAATTTTTAAACTTTTTAAATTCAGAATATATAGATACCATATTTTTGTGAATCGCCATGGCTCAGTCGAGGCAAAACATTAGAGCGTTTCTTTAATTTACGTGAAAATATAATAATATTCATGGAAATGAAAGACAAGAATATACCAGAATTATCACAATCTGCTTGGATTGCTGATCTTGCTTTTCTCGCGGATATCACGAACCAGTTAAATACTTTAAATTTGTCTCTACAAGGAAAAAATAACTTAATTACTCAAATGTTAGACGAAATTCGTTCGTTTAAAATGAAACTAAATTTATTTATAAATCAATTTTAATCCAGACACATATTACATTTTCCAAATCTTTCATCTGTTGCTGTATATATTGAAGATAGACAATATGATAAATTTATACAGTCACTTACCTTATTATACAGGGTGAGTCATCTGAATCTATCACCTCCAATAACTCGTTTGTGTGACCAGAAATCGAAAAAAGTTTTATATAAAAGTTGTAGAGTTTCGAGGGGGAACCAAAATAGCGTACCTTTCAACTTTTGATTTTGACCGAAAGTAGGTTACTTCAACCGGAAGTGGTTTTTTTAAAATGGAAACCCCCCTTTTTGACACCAAAAAATGAAAAAGCGGAAAGTTTTACGTTCAGATATAATCTTGGTTGTTTTAAAATTTTCAAGATGGCGAACGAAGATGGCGGACAAAAATTTTAGTCAACCGATTTGCACCAAATTAAGTTTACGAGAGTTTTTGGGGTTGCTGATCACGAATCTGAAGTCANATTTGCAAAATTCAAAATGGCATATCTAAGATGGCGGACCAAGATGGCGGACGAAATTTTTAGCTGAAATTAATAAAAATTACTACTTTTAGCACTACCCAGGATGTTGTCAACGGACTCACGGAGAGGGGTGAATCGGGCTCGCAGCTCCAGGAGACCTAAAGCCATCCTTTTCCGGAGCTCCCTCGGCCTGTCCGCTTTCTTCTCCTTGGAGCGACGACAAAGTCGCTCTCAATGCTCGTCCAGGGAGTCACCAACATGGTCAAAGAGGGCGCCGATGCCCATGTATTGTAGCAAGGGAGCAATCGGCTACCCCCAAACCCTCTTGAAAAGCCGACTCCAGGCTCTTATCCGCCTTTCGCTGTTCGCGCTGCTCTGTTACGGCGGTAGCAGAATGTCCAGAGAGGCCCGCCGTCAACCTTTCCTTCTGCCCTTCGCTTGATGACGACGCGGCGGGAGCAGGGACAGTACTCCCACCGTGCCGGCCCCTAAATGTCATAACTCTGAGGCGGTAAATCCTTCTTCATTTTGCTGTCTATCATACATTTTTTCTACTTATTTGGTTTTATATCGGTGTTTTCCTTCACCTAGATTGGTTGGGAAACAAATCCTAACAAGCCCGATCTGTCCAGGGGTTGAAGTGCTTTTAAGGCGGCACTCACTCGCCTTTGACGTGGATACTTCATCAGGTTTGATGGAGCACTTTATAAGCTACTCCCTTCCCATAGGAGCAACCACCCCACCTTCAGTATCCACCGCTGTTTGTCCGCGACTGCTTATTCTCCCCGAAGGGGTTATTCGCAGCTAACCTTAGTACATACGGCGTCATTAATTCGAAGAATAGGCGCGGGGATTGGAGGGCAAACGGGGCGGTTGCTCGTAGCGCCAACGGGGTGATACTCTATTGACCACAGTACGATTCGACACCGCTCGATTCGACACAGATTTATTCGACACCAAATTATTCGACACCGTACGATTC
>NW_018021096.1:4504-13026 GCF_002006095.1 Pseudomyrmex gracilis
CGAATCGTACGGTGTCGAATAATTTGGTGTCGAATAAATCTGTGTCGAATCGAGCGGTGTCGAATCGTACTGTGGTCAAACGGAACCCGCCCGCGCCAACGGGCGCCGTACTAACTAACTAGTAACAATCGGGTGTCCACAACTGGACACCCGATTTTGGGACTAATGGATATTTGGATCAACTGGACTTTTTATGTGATCTCCGCGCCTATTCTTCGAATTAATGACGCCGTCTGTACTTGAGGCCGTTCCCTTATCCGCAACTCGGGGACGCGCTCGGTAGCAGTCAGTTCTGCCCTTGGAAAGCCGGGGCTGTCTCCCCGACCTCTAAACCAAGGTCACAACCTAATCTTTTTTTTTTGACAAGAGGAAATCCTTTATGGATACTCTGGTCTTGGAGTAGGCCAGGGTTATGTGGGACTCTCTCCGGAAAGAGGAGGGGTACCCACTAAAACCCCCCGGGAAGTTTACTCTGCGCGACTGGCGAGGAGGCCCCGGTATCTCAGGGTAGAACAATCCGGGACCTCTCACGCTCTCTGCGTCTCGTGGGGATGAGGTTTACACCTAGCTCCCCATATAATATAACACTTGGCGACAAAGTGCGGCCCACCCACACTTTGTCGCCCTTTCTAAGTAAGCCTCGTGCAATGGTTGAGCCAGGCCCCCACCTGGCTCGCCCTTTGGCTCCGTCGTGAAAGTATAAAGGGCCGTTGGGAGTCACGAGAGGGATCCGGCTCTCTCGCGCCCGCGGCCTTAACTTTTACCTACCCATCGCGATCCGACGCTATACTCCGTCCGGGGAAGGAGACAAGCAGCGTTCCTTACGAACGGAGCCAGCCCCCCCCGGACTTAGCGTCATCCTGGTTGTGGTAAGGGAAGGCGTCGACGCGCGCGACCGGCGGCGTGGCCGGCCGCACCTGCCCCCCTCCTTCTCCTCACTCTGCCGGGCTCCCGCTCCCTGGCATGCTCCGCCTCCTCCTTCCGTAGCATAACCGTTTCGCAGAAGGAGACGGCGGCGTGTCCTACGTCCTCCTCCCTAGAAACTAATGCTCTGAGGAGGGCTCCCAAAGACGGGGGTTCACCCGTCTTGGCGACCAGTTCACGACGCTCCTTTGCCCACTCTGGGCACTCCTCCAGAGTGTGCTGCGCCGTGTCACTGGCCGCCCCGCATTCGTGGCATTGCGTCGTCGGCTCCTTACTTATCCTGTGCAGGTACTCACCAAAACACCCATGTCCGGTGAGCACCTGCGTAACCCGATAGATCAAGCGATCCGTGCAACTGTGCAGCCATTGATTAACGAACGGCCGGGCAGCCGCAACGACCCTTTGGACGGCCACCCACGGCTCGTCCAGAAGCTGCACCTACCGTTGGCGCAGCTGGTCTCGGGCCTGACGCTCCGACTGAGCCAATGCCTCCGCCAGTTGGTTCTCTTCCAAGCCCTTCCGCAACAGCTCAACCCGACTGTGATATCGGGCCGAGTACATCTGCGCGAGGAGGGCTAGCGGAGGCACACCCGCCAAAACATTCGCCGTCTCCGTGGCGACGTCGCGGTACCCGCACACAACGCGGAGTACCGCCGTCCTCTGAGCGGAACGTAGTTGAGCGAACCTGCTCCGTTTGCCGGCTCTTACCGCTACGTCCGCCCACAACGGTGACCCGTACAGGGCCACCGCATGCACCACGTTCACATAGAAACGGCGAACTTTCTCCTTGGGACCCCCAAGGTTTGGCATCAGACGAGCCAAGCTGTTTGCGACCTTGCGAACCTTGGGGGCCAGGCGGGTGAAGTGCTCGCCGAAACGCCAGCGTGGATCAAGGTGGAGATCTAGGTACTTAATAGTACTCCCCACCTCGACCCGGGCTTGACCTATCTGGAGGCTGGATACCTCGTTTGCCGGCCGTCCACGTGCTCCGTGAAACCACATAGCTTCGGTTTTGTGGACGGCCACCTTAAGGCCCAGCTTCTCCACCCGGCCGACGACGCATTGTGTGCCGATCTCGGCTAGGACTCTGGTCCTTCGCCAGGTATCCCCGGTGGCCATTACAAGGGTGTCATCTGCGTAGCAGATCACACCCAGGCCCCGGGGAAGAGCGGCCGAGATTACCACGTTGTACCCGAGGTCCCAAAGCAACGGGCCCAGAACGGACCCCTGGGGGACCCCGCGGTGCACCTCTCGGCTGTGTGGTAGTCCGTACCGACCCACGTACGCGATACCTCTGCCGCGGAAGTAGTCCCCGAGGACTCTGCCCAAGTACGGGGGGACCCGATGATGTCCGAGGGCCCACCCAATACTGTCCCAGGGAAGGGAGTTAAAGGCGTTGGATATGTCTAACGAGACAGCCAATGCCACTTCCCCCTGCCCGACCGACTGCTCCGTGAGGGACTTTAGGCGGAGGATGGCATCCACCGTTGATCGTCCCCCCCGGAAGCCAAACTGGCAATCGGCCAGGTCGGGATCTATCCGCGACAGATGCTCGACGAGACGGGCGGCCACGATCCTTTCCAGGAGTTTGCCCGCCTCGTCGAGCAGACATATGGGCCGGTACGCGGACGATGAATCCGCCGGCCGCTCCCCTTTGCGCAGGAGGACCAATCTAGCCTTCTTCCACTGGGGGGGAAACCATCCCGTTCTCAGACACTCTGTAAAGATTTGTCTGAGACGGTCCCCCAGGGGACCCTGTCCGAAAGCGTAGCCCAGGACTTTACCTGGGACTCCGTCGGGGCCAGGCGCGGTGTTTTTCTTCGTCATGCGCCTGATGGCCCGACGGAACTCTTCCTCTGTGACACCCAAGTCGTTGGCCCACTCCGGTGGGTTCAACTCTGGCCCTTAGGAGGGCCAAGCACCTCTCCCCTCAGGGAAGAGGGTGGAGACAACCCTCTCCAGGAGCTGGGGGTCAAGACTCTCCGTAAGTGGAGGCGTCCAAGGACGAAGCCTCTTCATCACTATCTTGTATGGACGCCCCCACGGATCTTCATCGAGAGTCTCCTGGAGACTATCCCATGCTTGTGCCTTAGCTTTTCTAATGGCCGTACGAAGGGCCTTTAGCGCAACGCGGTACCCTTCGTACACCCCTGCCGCTCAGGTCGCCACGTCGCCTGTTCTCCTGCGACGGGCGTGGGGGTACCGGCTTCGCGCACGGACGCAGTCGGCTTTTAGGTCGGCTATTGGGTCTATCCACCAGTACGCCGCCCTCCGGTTCGGAGGTCCCCGGAAGCGCGGCATGCACGTGTCGCAAATGTTGACGCACGCGTCCCGGAACCAATGAACCTTTTCCCTGAAGTCCCGTGGTCCGGCCGGTGGTGTTGGCCAAGCCACCATCTGAGCGGCGGCGGACAGGAGATCTGGGTCCATTTCCCTGAGGACCCACCCCTCGGGTCGGGATGTTCTCGCCCGCTGGTGACCCCGAAGACGGTCAAGGAACACGGAGACCCTCATTGTGATGTATCTGTGGTCTGAAAGGGTCTCCATATCTGTTTTGACCTGTCTGTCGGATAAAAATGGGCTTAAGAGTCCTCTTTTTGCCCCTCCGGCGGGCCCCACCCAGGGCCATCAGTTATGGGAGCGTCCAGATTTCTCGCCTTCTCGAGCCTCCTTGCGATCTACCTCGCCCGCCAGAAAAGAAGCACCCCCATACCATTTAGGTCCCGATTGCACTGTTATCGGGACCCCTGGCACCTTAACCTACCCCCGCAAGCCACATGCGATTGTTTTATAACAGGGTGAAACCTCCGCTAGGCAAAAACCTGTGGTAGCGACAGCCCCTTTTCCCAGCCGACAGACCCCCACCAGAAGCACCCCGGCCGCGCAAATGAGCAGCACAGCGCAAAGCAGCCCCCGACTCCAGCGGGTCCCAGCCGCACCGCACCGCACCGCCCGAACCACAGCCGGGAGAATCCCCTACACGGGGCAACTCCCCATACCCGGCGGGACATGGGAGAAGCGCCCGACTCCAACAAGAGCAGCCAGTCCGCAGAGGGCTACCCCGGCTTAGGGCCAGACTGAAAGCCGACTGATGGATACTGCCACCGGTTAAGCAGCGCCATTTTCTTCGGAGATGCTTTGCCATGCTGCGGAAGCACCCCCGACCCGAACCGTACTCCGAATATGTATACAGGGTGAGCCGGATCCCTGTCGTGGCCAAGACGGCTTGACCTCTATTTGTGTCCCTGCCTTCGTGTTTTTATACGAGAAAAAGGTAGACCCCTGTTGGTCGGTATGTGGCACCACGCGCCCGAAGGCCCGATTTCCGTGCCGATCCACCGCCGCTACCCGTGTCCCTGCTTCCGAGTTTTTAACCTGGGGGCAAGCAGACCCCTGATGGCAGGTGTGTGGCATTACGCGCCCAAAAGCCCGATTTGCGTGCCGATCCACCTCCTCTATTTCCGTGTCTTTGCATCCGTGTTTTTATACGAGGGGGAATGCAAACCCCTGTTGGTGAGATAGCATAGACATCGGGACTTGTCCGTCAGCCATGCATCCCCCGCCTACCCGATCCTATCCGCGATAACGCCCGTTGGAATGCCGGTCCTTCCGCGTGCACGCACGCATTGGCCCGGAACATTCCGCCCTCGGGGATCGGTATCCCTGTGTATCGCGCCCTGCGCAGGCAACCGGTATCACCCGCGCACGCCCTACTTACCCGGAGCCTCTCATAGAGAGGCTAGAGCTAAGGGAAAAAGGGGAACCACCCCGTTAAAATCCACGCGTACCCACCCACTTGCGATCGCGAGGGGGATGCCGGTCTATCCGCATGCGCGCGCCTTGGCGCGCGGATGCATTGACCCAGAAGAACACCTCCGTCTACAGGGATCGGTATCCCAGGGTATCCACGCCCCGGTGTACGCGGGGACAAGTCCCCCGCACACCCACACACACACTTACCCGGCGCCTCACATCGCAGAGGCGAGCTAAGTGACACGCACACACACACTCTCATGCATGCACCTGTCCACCCAACGCCGGACCTACGCGGCTCCTATTATTTTGCAGGCGGGAGTAACGACACCTGGGCACGTAGCCTAGTCCCCATCCTAGACCTTCGATTATTTAGCAGGCGGAAGGAACGACGCCTGACTCTTCTATTATTTTGCAGGCAAAAGGTTGCCGCCTGAGCACGTAGCTATCCTCAAGTGTCGACCCTCCAATTATTTTGCAGGGCAGAAGACGGATCCCTGAAGACGTACCTATCCCAGCCCTATGTTCTCTTATTATCATGCAGGGGAAAGAGACGGCCCTTGGGCACGTAGCCTTACCCCCCTACCACCCACCCCTCGTGGCATCTAGACCCCGCGACAGCCTTTTGCGTTTTTATACGAGGGGAAGGCTCGACCCTTGTCGGTGAGATAGCATAGACATCGGGACAAGACCGTCAGTCATGCATCACCCATTTACCCGGACAAATATACGCGCGAACCCGAGGGGATGTTGGACCGCTGCATGCGTGCACAAAGTGGCGCGACTGCTGTGGCCCGCTCATTTCCACAAGTACCTCACAGGGATCGGTATCCCTGTTTATCCTACCCGAGCCTCTCATCGTAGAGGCAAAGTTACTGGTTTCCTCTTAGTCTGACCGCTCCCCTAAGGCCTGTCCGGCAAGGTAGAACCTGCCAGGACCGAAATCCCGCCGGTATAGCCCCTCGGATCATCACGGTTCTCAAGCCCGGACACCACGTCAAGGTGGGAAACCGTCGCCCGGGAAGGTCACAACCTAACCTAACATAACCTTGTGACTTGATATCCAAGGAACACAGACAACCTCTCCCAACATTGAAAGGTCACCGGCATTTAACCAAGGACAAAGATCGACAAGACCTGGAAAACAAAAAACACTATTTTAGTACTTAAGGCATATTTTGTAGAATAACGTACTCACCGTTGCGTAAAAGGTAAGATTTGAGCTTAAGTACCGGGAACGTAATGATAGTCAAAAACGGCGTACAAATTGTCAGTAGATAGATAGATAGATAAATAAATTTATTGATCCCCTCAGGGTTACAAATATATTCACACAATCACATCCTTAAATCGACTTTACAAACTACCTTAAAAACTACCTTATATACTATCTTACAACTATCTTCCAACAAATCTTAAACCAAACCTAACCTAACCTAACCTATACACACACACACGCTTACCCTACTCTACCTGGACCTCCTCTTCCGGCAACCGTCTCTACCTAGACAGTGCTTTCTCATTCTCTCATTCTCTCTATTCACCCTTATCCATTTCACTTATTCCATCCATAAATCCATTCATATTCCTTTCTCCATTCAACCTTCCCCCTCATCTTAATCATTCCCTCCTCCCTCTTCCACTTTTTCGTCTCCCTTCCCCTATATTCTTACAGCTTCCTTAACCACCGTTTTCCCTCCCTCTCTCCCCCCAGAACCACCTCTATCATGTCTTCCCAATTCCCTTCCACCCCCCATACCCTACAATCCTCCCACACGTGCCTCCATCCCTCCTCCACCAAACCACACATTCTACACACATTCTTTCCTTCTCTCCCTCTCAATATCTTTCCTTCCTCATCTCGTTCCTCAACTTAAACCTAACCATCCTCTGGGATCTGCTTTCCCCCCATCCTTTCTTTAAATACCCCGGCACACCCTCCTTTTTAACCCTTCCGTACCACCCTCCCTATTTCTGATTTCCTTCAAACATAATCTTGCTATCTCACTGCCTTCCCCTTTCTCCAACCTTTCCTCAAATCTCCAAGCCCTCTGCCCCGCTCTGTCCCTCAACAGATCCCTCTGGACTTCCTCCCTTATTATATATCCCGGAGTCCTCCAATCCACCCCCAACAACTACCTTATATATCTGTCCTGTATCCTCTCTACGCTATCCCATTCCCTCTAACCCCAGATCTTTACCCCGTACCCTACCACTGACCAAACGTGTCGAACAGCCACAGCCTTCTACTCCAATCCCCACCAAACTTCCTCTTCCCAATCCCCCACACTTGACTCATAACAGCCGCCCTCTTCTTCACTCTCTCTTTTATCTGCGCCTCTCTCCTACCGTTTCTCTGGAAAACATACTCCAGATATTTATACTCCTTCACCTCTTCTAGTCTCTCTCCCTTCCACCACCATTCTAATTTTTTCTCCTTCTCTTCCCCTTTTCTGAACCTTAACACCTTTGATTTCTCCACATTAACTTCTAACTCCTTCTCTGCCAAATATTTTTCCAACCCTCTCATCATCCCCCCATACCTTCCTCCTCCTCCGCTAACAGCACTACGTCATCCGCGTACGCCAATACAAAAATCCTTCTGCCTCCTACTTTTACCCCTCCCCACCCGTTCCTCTCCATATGTTCCTTTATATTTGCCGTCAGCAGATTGAACAAATAAAGGCTCAGTGGACACTCTTGCCTCACCCCTCTACCTGTCCAAAATTCATTTCCCAACTCTCCCTCTCCTCTCACCCTATTTCTCGTTTCCCTATATAAATTTCCGCATCTACTCACTAGACCCTCCTTTACCCCTCTTTCCCTCATTGCCCTCAATAATGTCTCTTTATTAACCGTGTCAAAAGCTGCCCTCAGGTCTATGAATAACGCTATTAGTCTCCCCTCCTTCCTACTTAAATTTCTGCTCACTATGTAATTTATCACGTAAATGTTATCCATAGTTCCCCTTCCCCTCCTAAACCCCGCCTGACTCTCCGGCATCAATTTCTTTCTCTCCACTTCTTCCCTTAACCTTTCCGCTAAGACCTCCGCATATATTTTATATAAAGTCCCGGCTAACGTCACTCCCCTATAATCCTCTACCTTATCGTTTACCCCTTTTTTTAGCACTGGTACCACTATCCCCTTATTCCATTCATCAATCCGTCCTTTCCCTGTCTATATCCTTCTACATAAATTCCATACCCAATCCTGCATATTCCTCCCTCCATACTTCCACACTTCCGCCGGTATTCCATCCCCACGCTGCCTTCTTTTCTCAATTGCCCTTACAATTTCTTCTCTTTGTATATCCTCTTCCTCCTTCTCCATTATTCCCCTTTCCCCTCTCACCACTTTCCAGTCCACTCCCCTTAGCTGCTTCTTGAAAAAGTTCTCCCATTCCTCTATCTCAATCCTACTGCCCCCTCCTCCCTTTCTTCTTTTTTCCCTGTTCACTACCTCCCATACTTGTCCCATCGTTTTCGCTTTCTTAACCACATCTTCCCAGGCTCGATTCTCCTCTTCTCTTTTCTTATCACATAACATCTTATACTCTTTTTTTCTATCCTTATAATCCTCCTTACTTCCCTTCCTTTTCCGCTGTTACGTCCTGGCCCATGGATACGGTCGGGCTGTGGTGTGACGCAACAGTAAACGCGTCGTTTTCCATATCTCTCTTTACAGTGGACACGGAAGTCCCGCTGTGAGAGAGTCGAGCGAGTTTGTTTATATTTGTTGACAGGTCAACGGCGTACGCTGATCTTACTCTGTCTAACAAACACTCGCTCGTTGGTCTCTTTTTAGGTCTGAGACGCAAATCTCATTTACCAAGGACGGGACCT
>NW_018021096.1:13419-13839 GCF_002006095.1 Pseudomyrmex gracilis
CATGTTTATACAACTTAAATCATCTCAGAGATTTGTATCTGGATAAATTCGGTTTCGTTTCATTTGTTAGGTTTCAATGGAAATAACGATAGGAAGAAATTTGGATGTGTCATGATTCTAAGATTGATATTCGGAACTGATTTCGCGTTCTGCTGACATTATACTTGATCAGGAAAAAAAAGGGGAAAGGGCTAACTTTCTCTCTCTTCGCCGATTGCTGTTCACGACTTAGAGTCGCGAACTGCTTTCCCGGCGAGGGTGGTCAAGCGAGGAATTGACTCCTCGGCCGGTTGCTGTTCACGACTTAGAGTCGCGAACTTCCCCCCCCTGCGAGGGTGGTCAAGTGAGGAATTGACTCCTCAATCGGTTGCTGTTCACGACTTAGAGTCGCGAACTGCTCTCCCGGCGAGGGTGGTCAAG